>NW_016907964.1:0-18531 GCF_001483705.2 Eufriesea mexicana | reverse complement strand
TCCAGGCATAAAAGATGCAGGACGTGTCGGGAAGTGTAAAAACTTTGATAAATTGCCAGAGGGGTTATTTGGCGCAAAAAGATTCTCGCTAACTACCGTTTTAAATATGCATGCCGCCAGGAGTATTTAAAGCCCGGTTTCTATTACGAACAAAGGTTACGAGGTTATGTCTGCTGTTTAATTGTTTTCCCACGCAAGCACCGTCCTATTATAGTCGCCCTCGTCGCACTTACTTCTCTCTTTTCATCAAAATATATCCGAATATCACGTAACCGAATGAATATTATTTATTCTACACGGTTATCTAACATATCGAGTTACGTGTTTCGCCAATTTGTACGATCATTAAAGATTCATATTTCCATCCTTTCTTGCAGCTCGTACACACACACCTGCGCTCGGAATTATCGTTCTTTTGTTCGTATCACGGAAGCGAATCAACGACTAGAACGAAACTTACGCATAAAGGTAATATCGAATTAGGAAAATAAATCGTCCCAAATGATTTACGATCGTCCACGCCGGTGTATGTCGGGATGGTTAATAGCTTTCTCCTTGATTGCCTCGAAAAGCTAGAAATTAGACCGCGCTTTTATAGAGTTAATAAATTAACACAGTTCGAAAGGATCGCCGCGAAGAGGAGCCTCGCTAATTGCTATTCACAAGCGGCCTCCGACGTCGCCCCATGAAATCGTAGCCAGAAAACAGACGATCGTGATAAACTTGCCATTACGCATCGTTATTTTCTCGCATTTTCAATCCGGTGCGCCACCTCGCGGAACGCCCTTCGTTGCGCAATTCCCTCGCCGGATGAACGGCATGCCTTTTTCACGACTCGTTTTAACGGACGACGGGTATAACGGTGGACGGTATGCTATCCCTTTAAGTAGACTGCGCACTCCTCGAGATGAGGTATTAAATTAAATTACTGCTCCTCCGTCTATGTTTTCGCGACCTCTTTAACGACTAGCGCGCATTAAAATTCTCGGTACATCGTTCGCGATGCCAACCCCGGGGAGGAGAGATATTTTTCATGCAGCCGTAACCGGAAACTGTCCGTGACGCCGGATTTTCGTAGCACGAGCCCGACCGACCGGATAAAATTTCTTCCGAAGAATCGTGAACAGCGATGCGGGACGGAAAAGTGCAGTGGCGGGAGTACTATGAATTCGCGTATGGAGTTATTTGCGCGAAATGATCGATTTTACACCGTGTCCGGATTTTAAAAACGCCTTCCACTTGTAGGACAGACGCGCAGAACACAAGCAAAGTGTCGTTAATAACGAACGTGAAAATTAATAACTGTGAACCGTTGTTAATTATAATAACTCTTTGATAGCCACTCTTTCGGGCTATATATGGTCTTGTATCTTTTGCTTTGTATGTTTGAGACACGAAAATGTACGTTTAAGTACGAAAATAATAATAAAATTCCGAGATAAGATCGGTTTATTGGCCAAATGAGGCGCCATTAAGAAATAAAGCGACGTATTAAAAGAATTCGTAATACGATATTATACGTTCAAAAGGGACATGTCTCTGCTTCCTGATTCGAGTTCAGATCTACGATTTCCTTGACGTCGAAAGTTGAATTTTATATGGAGATTATCCTTTGAGGCAGTAAAGGGTTAAGAGCCTCGTAAACTGGTAATACGTCATCAGTCATAATTCCTTCCTTTTTTACGATATTCCAAAGCGATTCGATTTTTCTCTAATTACGTTAGCTGGGAACGAGCATTGTCGAAATTACCGTTTAAGAAATTTTTCGGGAGAAACCGAGCTAAGATAGTGCATCGACTGGGTAAATTAAATTCAGGAATAAGCAAGTATCTTCACCGATACGATATGCGTTCGTTAACAAATTTTTCTAACCTGTTTACCGTTTCGAAACTACCGAAGCATTCCATGCCGCGAAGAGGTTAGGAGTGTTCAGAGGTTCTGAAAGACGAAAACTTATCGCGGTATTCGATCACAGAAACACAGTGGTGGATCTACATTCTTCCCGAGTTTTATCTCCCATCGAGATGCTTCATCCACAACTTCCAAGATTCCACCAATCCCATTTCATAATCCCATTCTTAAATACCAAATCGATATAACTTCATACTTCCTAAATACCTGAACTACGTTTCTAGCTTCTCGACAGTGCTCGTCCTTATCAACATCTCTCTCGGCAATTTTTGCACGAGTCATCGAATCTTCGTTACTAGTCGATAGCAACCCCTAGTGAATGCTCTCGTCAGCCGATCCTGTATGTACACGGTACACCGAAACGCGGTCGTGTTCACCGAAATTCCTCTAACTGTTTTCAATGGCGGCGAGCGTGGAAATAAGGAGATCCGTGGCCACGGCACACAGGCTAATTTATCGCGTCGGCCCGTTCCGTGTAGTCGATGTTTCGACTTTTCGAACGTGTCCGACTGCGGCTATTACCGCGAGAGGCGGGCGCGAAGAATGCGACAAGTGGCACACCGTAACGTGCACACGCGCGCATGCACGCTGCACCGTCCCGTTCGTATACTCGCCGTCCGTCTGCGTCCCCGTCGTCTTTGCCATACACGCACGTCGCCGTAAATCTCGTTACGGGCTTATAATTTCGTTCTAGGGGAAATTAGGCGCAACGCCGAGGAGCGCGCGGCGCAAATTGAATTTGCATAACATATCCACCGATCAACGGTAGACGACGAGGCTTGTGCAACGTTCGACGCGGTCCGCGCATCCGTGCCTCTGTCACGCAGCTCGAAATAGGCCGTCAGACGGATCCCGGTGCATCAGCGACGCCGATGCGTTCTCGCTCCAATCGTTATCCTCGCGTTCACGATCCGTTATGCGCCGGGACGACGCGATGGAAAATTGTATAAGCTATTTCGAATTGATTTGCATTTTCAATCGGTGAACGGAGATCCCGCTTGGAAGCGCATCCTTCGAAGGGTTCACGAGCGAGGATCTCAAGGATACCTTGTCTACCGAAGAATTTAAATTAATCGAGAGAGGTACGTCTAAAATTGAAGTACATAAAGGAGAGTCATGTGTCACTTGTTTCGGAGCTTGCTCGTCTGTCCTCTCTCGATTTTGCAGAGTATTGCGTTTAGGGGTCTGTGTATTGAATTCATATTTTGCTTTTCAGATAAGTAAAGAATTTTATTCCTTTCTCATAGATGTCCTTAATTTATTGAGAATAATGGACAATTCTGATTTAACAAGTATTTTGTGTGATAAATCATTTCTGTCATTCGGTAATCTAAAGGTACCTTAATTACTATTATATTTGTAATTTTGGAACTAGAAATTCTAAGAGACAGTCATTTCGAGTATTAGAGAAAGCTTTGAAGAAAAATTAACCGTCTAAATGTCTAAATCGAAAGGGTAATCAAGATAGTTGTGTTCTACAAGCTTTAAAATTCCAAAGCTAATTCCAATCCATTAATTTAATTCTTTTCTTTTTTCTTTTGCCTCCACTAAGCAAATATTGACACAATATTATTCATCTCTACTTTTTAACATATTATAAAACTTCGCTGTAAATGAAGTTAATTAAAAACTCATAAAACGACCAGTTTAACAGTAATATCTCTAGGAAATGATTTCTCTCTATTTCTTCGAGCATTGTACACCAATGTTTTATAACTAGAGAAACACAACGTGAGAAAATCAAATTCAAATAAGAGAATAGGGAAAAGAGAAGCGTTGGCAAAGTGACAAGAGAAAGGTGGAGAAAGGTAATTCAAGAAACATCGAACATGAGTCGTAAAAAGTATACAGGGAACACCGCTTATTCGCGATGATAAGATAATTATTTTGTTTTTCCATATGAAACTACGCGGTGTTGGAAGGGCGAATTCAAAGGACAACTTACGTTACATTTTGCAATCAATTGGTCACAGCATTTTCTCTTTTTACCCAAGTAATTTATAACAGCTATCCTCGGGGTAATTACAATTTGTTAAGGTTGCGTAACTAGCATTAATTTCGAGCTAACTGAAAAAGACAAACCAGAGGTATTTTAAAAGTACTCCCAAGAAGATTAATTATGAAAATAATACTCGCGATTTTACATTAATCATGGCAATGCCACAATTATTAACCTTAATCGTCCACACTCTAATCATTATTTCGATCGCCCATTTCTGTAACTGACTACAGATAAACAACACAAAACGAGAGTAATAAATGAGCATCGAGATCCATCCTATACAACAAACACAGATAATCACATACCACTACAATACTAATATCCCTATAAATACAACCCCTTCTCGAAATTGTTTTCATCCGTTCCGACGTTTATACCGTTCAGTTAACGTTGTTAGTTTCCACCAACTGCCAGTTAGTTGGTAGAACTAAGTAACAGACATTAATTGCCATTTCGTTGACACCGCTGGGTCACATTTAGGTTTGAAATATCCCGGTACCAACGGGAGTTTCGTAAATTTTCCAATTCAATCCCGAAACTCCGCGACTATCGTACTCCATTTTCTTTTCCTATTTTTGCAGGCTCTCCCGGCAGCCGTTGATAAAACGAATCTATAAAAAGCACGTTTCCTTTGTTTCGACTTGAACGCGGACAACTTTGGTCACTACACGTGTCTCCGAAGTTTCAGCAAGTATCGATTGGGAAGTCGTCTTATCAACTGGGAGGCTATATCGCTCGTAAAAGGATATGAGCCAGCCTGCCCAGAATGTCAAGTATCTATATAGCTCACAGTGCACAACTCGCTACCTCTAAACCCTCCAAAACCCCTCCCACGTGTCGAAACTTTTAAGACCTTTATTCTCCGCCCTTCGGAAAATGTAGTTGCAGGTACACGCTTACTCAAAGCAAAAGTTCACGGAGTAGACGGCGAGATTTACTATCCGGATCGTCAGCGTTCCGCCGCGGATGAAGATTACTGGGACGTCATCCGCAGCGGCCATCGCCTAGCGCATTGATTAATTATTCAATTAATCCGCGACTATTTTACCTCGTCGTTGCCTGAAAGACTCGTCGCTTCGTCTAGAATTTTACTGTCCGGCACTGGTGGCCATTTACGCGATTAGATCCCAGCAAACGAAATTGGCTAGATTAACCAATTAGCTTAGATTCATCGGACGAAGTGGGAAGACATATTTTAGTTCGGATTCCAGTCGAGCAACTCTGTGAAGTGGTTCTTTCCTTATCTACACAGTCCTGCCCATAAGTGCGCGCGGAACAGTTAGAAGACATAGTTGACGCTTATTAGCTGTTTACATTATAAGAGAGTCTAAATTATAGCATGTTTCTGGACTCTTATTAGCAACTTATCTCAGCCAAAGCTCATGCCATGAATTTCGTTCGAAGATTTGCTCCGAGAATCAGATATAGATCCACTTACCCGTAGATCATGCCTTCCAACGATCCCCATGAATAGCTACGACCACAGACACGACTCTGCGACCGTGCACAGTCCCTTTGATATGAGGCTGGAATTATTTTAAACATCCGGTACAGTCTATTAGTAAAAGACCACACGGGTGACACTCGTACACGCGCACACGTACGAATCCCTGATAGGCGGAGACAAAGTAACGCCAGTTCAAAATTTGTTCCCTACAAATAAGGACATTATCCGGTTAACGCTGGGTACAACTTATTACGATCGTAACCGCGGTTATCTCCTTTTAATGTAGCCTCGCCAAACACGACGACGCTAGGGACGATTAAGAGTCGCGGTTCCGCGACGGGAATGGATGAAACTGGTAACAGCTAATGCGAACATAACGTAATGTGACACTACAGATATACGTGCGGGACCCGTTTGAACACGTAGCTGTATATACGCTGGCGGAAGACTCTCGGTACCCCTGGGACTCGGCGAAGAAAGGAGGGAAAGAAAGGACGAGCGCCTCTCGTCGTTCCGTAACAGCAGTCAACCTCTAGACGCCTATTAGAACCAATTATCCATTGCTCCGTAGCACGAAGAAAATACCTTCCACAATCCACCTATAGTCGGCCATTTTGCTTCGTTACTGTCCATCATATAGGTCAGCCGAACGAGGAACTAGTTCGTCGCGTCTGAGTGCCTATAAGCGGAAGCAGCGCACCAAGCAGTTAGATTTCGACCTTCCTTTCCATCGAAATATCTGTGCCACTGTCTATTAATATTCCTGACGTTGGCCTGCATCTGTCGATACGTTACGATGACGACTTAATAATGAATCGACAGAACCAGCAAGACACGGAGGACCAATTCCCGATACTGTTCGTGAAATTCGACGATAACGCACACAGAGCAGGTACGATGACTTTGTCAGGTCTCGAACATTTTTCTCGCTCCCCTGGAAGAGGAGGAGATGGTTGTCGTGGAAGTTCAGCGATATCGAAGGAAATATTAAAGAATTGCAGACCCCCTTTTTCGTGTCCTATCCCATGACAATTTTTTCGCGACACGGAACGAGAAAAAGAAACTCGAATAACCTAAAGGGCCGATGTTATTATAAGTTCGTAAGAGCGGGACTTCTTCGCGTGGAGTAGACCTCTCGTTTATCGACGGAAACTCGTGGTAATAGCGGTTACCCGAGAAACGCAACAATTTCTTTCGAGGAGCTTGTCTCGCCTCTCGCCTCTCGCGCGTTCAGCTTCAAACGTACACGCGTACAAGACGTAACATAGTAGTTACTTCCCCCTACACCTTTACTTATGCATAGCCGCCGGTTTCGTACGTATTCATTCGCAAACAACGCGCTGTCTTACTTTTGGTCGGGTAAACAAGTTTATCCAGTCGCGGCGACGAGTTCCACGCAAACTTTGCCCCTACTTTTCCATTATAACTTCTCTGCTCGTGCTCGTATTAAAATATGAACGACACGGAGGCCGGGACCGTCTGTATCTGCCAATGTTTACGCGTTTCTGAATATTGGTACAGGAAATTGCAAACCACTGTACCATTCGAATTTCATAATTGAGGTTGAGAAAAGTACACGAATGATCTATGTGATTCGCAAATTATTATCCCTTCTTCGGATTATTTTTCAAACAAATATTTCTTTTAAATCCAACGATATATGTCGAAGAAAAGGAGAGTTGCAAAATATTCTTTTATATTCAGTATATGGTTTATTTTTTAAATACTTGTTATTATATGATATCTCAATTTTAAATGCAGTAAGATAAATATGTAATGACTAACAGAGAAGGTACCAGAGAATAATTTAATCGGTCAATCGTCATCCCTCCTGTTTTGCATGTCAAAAAATATATAAATATATGCAGTATAATTAAAGTCTAATTTTTTAACTCGGTCTAGATGGTTGCTTTCCTCGAAAACCAAAGCTTTGAAAACCAAAGCTCCAAAAATTTTATTCTTTCTTTTCGATTCGTTTTTGCCTACAGAATCACCCCCTCCGCGATTCTACTACCATTACTGGGGCACCCTGTATATGAAATGGCTAAGAGAAATTCATGGTATCCAAGAATAATTTAATCGGTCAATCGTCATCCGTCCTCGTTCGTATATCGAAAAATATACAAATATATGCAGTATAATTGAAGTCGAATTTTTCAACTCGTTCTAGAAGTCGAGCTGTACACTTTATAACTCCATGCAGTAGTTTTCGAATGTAGCACGGTAAGGAAGAATCTGTCGATAACCTGGATAATTCTGTTCATAGAACGCTCGCGAACGATCGATTCTTCTCCTTCATAGACAAAGGGCAAAAGCAATCTCGAAGAGAGCTCGATGTTCCCGATCTTGCTGTTTCTCGAAATGGGACACGCGTGCGAAATAATACGGATAAATACGCGGCTCGCCAGTAGCATTCTCTTTGTAAATCCCGTTAATCAATCTCGTTCACTGCCGGTTTCATTGCGGCCACCGCATGGAAGCCGACGAGAGGCATTTCTAATTGGAAGTCCCTGATCCTTGATTACTTCCACGACCTCCTCTGCACACGTTGCATAGATACAATATTGTCGGTTTTAATGAAGTTTACGAGGCCGATACGAAACGACCACGTTCACATTCGCCTTCGCGTTTTTTATCTCGCCCGATCGATGAAATCGATTTAGTCGGATTAAGCGCCAGTTGTTTCCTTTGCGGAACTAACCTCCGTGGGGGCGCTGCAGTTGTATTAGATCAGTCGTATTAGATCAATGGAACGATGAACTAGTTTCGCATAGAAATTCACTCTCTGGATTGTACAAAGAGAATCGTGTCGTTGACAAGTCGAATGAATTTTGGCAATGTTAATGTCGCATGGTATCGACTGGATCATTCGATTCTGAAGATGACAACTTTGATATATAAACTTTCGGGGCACCTACGTGTACGTAAATTTCAGGTTAACTAAATTAACGTTTCGAAAAATATTCGAGAAAGGTTTTAATATAAGAATTCGCGTAACTTCTGGCGATACGATTTTAAAAGAACGAGGAAAGGTATTAAAATAAAGCTTTCTCTGTTGAAGTATCAAATGGAATCTTCTTCCGAAGAAATTTAATTTACACCGCTCCGATTTTAATTAACGTTGTTTCGCGTCGTGTTATTAAACAGCAGGGAGCATTGTTGCGAAACGAGCGAGTAGATAGTTCTTTTCATCCAGCAGAAAATAACGATGGTTATGTATTTGTATACATTAAGACAAATTGTTCGAGCATGAGTTAATGAGAATCATTAATAATAAATTACCCTGAGCGAAATTAATGCCTGAAATTACGCACGCTAATATGATAGCAACTTACTGCAAACTCCATTAATCCTGCTTTCAACTCGACCGCGTTTTAAAGTAACATTTCTCCAAAACGAATAATTATGTGCCAAACTTTTGTTTCGCACTTTGTGGTTAACTTACCGTAAGAATCGTCCAACTTTTCGCTTATTTCGAGGTCTTCGGCCAACAAGGATCAAACATTCAAGAGCAACGCTTCCCACGTGCTCGAACTAACGCCATTGTTGTCACTGCATTTCCTATAAATCCACGAGCATTCGTCTCGTGCAAATATTTCTTTTCCGATCGGTGGATTCTTCGTTTCTGCGATTCCGTGGAACAAGAAATGGAAAAATAAACAAGGGAGGAAGAAAATTCCAATATGTACATCGAAGGAAAATTTGCAAGTCCATCGCAACAAATATTTCATCATCGTTCTATACCATTCGAAATTCCAGCGGAACTTTTTCAAATTTGCCATTCAATCGTAACTATTGTTATTTTCTGCACTGACAGGATAATTTTCTTCGCAGGAGTTATTAAAGGTGTTACACAAAGATTTACACGAATATAATTTGTTGTAAAATTTTATTCTCTCCAAAGATCGTTTACAGGAATACAGAGAAAGAGGTATGTTTCTCATAAGAGTATCGATTGGTGGAACATTCCCAGGTGGAACATTTCAGTGACTATTTTATGTCTAAAATCAATTATCCGCGCCAGGTCACTTCCCTGTCTGCCAATGACATTCTAAGTAACCTGTCGGATTAGGTATACCCCAGACAGGAAGCATATGACCAGTAATTTACAATCTACGTCATTAAATCAAGCAATAAGTGCAAAATAAATTCTAGGGTAAAAACTAGAAAGGCTAGTAATATCCACTTTTCACTGAAGAGCCCTTGGATAGCTGAAGGCTCACACACACTTTACACTCTGCATAACAAACAGTTTCTAACACTACTGAATACCTTTCGTATTATTAACGATGTTCCAACAAAGGTGAGAATTTAATTTAATTTTTAATTTTTCTCTCTCAGTGCAACAGTGGGCACAGAGTCGGAACATATTTATTTTCAAGCATTATAGTATAAATATCGCATATTTATTATTGCATAAATGTGTATATGTACATATTTTATAAACACAAATGAAAATACCTTAAACTTTATTATTTAACACATAATACTAGAACGAATAAATGAGTCAAAATGATAAATTTTGGATTTTCTGTTTTTATAATTTCAGAAACATGCAGCTGTTTTTAGAAAATTGTTGACTTTGAATAAAATAGCATATTATAAATATGTAGTTTCGTATTGCTTTAATATTCTACGTCCAGGTTTAGTATATTTAGGTACACATTATAGGTCGGTAGATCAAGTTTTAATTAAGAAATTCAGCATGAGGTTAACGATGAAACTGCATCGTCGTTTGATCATCCGCCATCCGACTGTTAATTAAGGATGACATGAATCAATAAGCTATATAAATATCTGGGTATAGTTAACTAAATGAACCTCTTACTACCTTCAAACCGATACTAGTTATTATCGCAACTATAGCAAGAACAAGTTTCTACCGATTTTACGACACTCGACGATTCCTGCAACCATTACATTTGGTTTCGCATGAGTCGATGAGCTATATAAATATCTTTAAATGGTCAACTAAATAAATTTCATTACCTGCTTCGTATTGGTACCAATCATTATCCTAATTACACAAAGACAATTCCTATAACCGTTACATATCGTTTTACATGAGCCAATGAGCTACGTATATAAATACCTTCAAATCATCAACTAAATAGACCTCTTGCTTCCTGCAGGGTAATAGCAATCGCAATTCTAATTATAATAAAGAAAAAATTCAAAGACAATTCGTGAATCCAAAACATTTTGTTTGACATGGATCATTCAACTATATAAATATCTTGGAATCATCAACCAATTGGGTTTCTTAAACCTTCCCATTTTTATATCAACTACAATAAAAAAACTTAAAAATTATTCCTGTAATTATACACTTCGTTAAACATGACTCAATGAGTAAACCAAATAGACTTTCGAATTTTTCCAAGTTAGTATGAATTATCCTAAGCAAGAAAAAGATAAATTAAAAGACAGTTCATTACGTTTCATCTTGCATGACCTACATCACTTATATAAGTACCTTTGAATGGTCAACTAAATATCTCTAAATATCTCTCTCTAAGCATGTACCAGTTATTATCCTGAGTACAGTACCGATAAATTCCCACCAGCTTCACAACATTCGACAATTCCTGCACCCATTACATTTGCTCTGATACGATCCAGTATGTATACCATATCAATCTCTTGGAGTGGTTAACTAGGAAACTTCCTTCAAATTGATACCAGTCTCTACTTTAACTACACAAAGACAAATTCAACGTCACAACCTGTAACCACTACACATTCCATTATGTCCATGTTTCATCATCATTCCTAACGTTTTGATCAATGCATCACCGAAACCATTCCTCCTCGGATCTCATAGACCATAAGAATAGCAATTCGCGGAACATGTAATTAATTGGAGTCATAGTGGACCAAGCCTGGCTACTTTACCGCGTCCAATAAACCGAAATCGTCGGATCGAATCCACAGGAGTTCGTCGTTTCGCTTTAGCCAAGCCAGGGCGGTTTCCGGTTTAGGCTGCCAGACCAAGGCACGCGCTACACAGGAAGCAATCACGGAATTGAAAATTTATCGAAGACCAGAGACAAACTGCCCTCCTTTTTCCTGCCCTAGACTCCTTTTCCTGCGTAGACTGCTCATACACGGTTCTTTCGGTTCGTCAAGAAAAGATTGTCGGTTCGACCCCTTTGGCAAAGTTTCTCGAGACTTAGAAAAGGCTTTTTCGATTACCTAGCCGTCGTCTGATAGCGAACACTCGCTGCTGCGTTCCCTACGAACTCACGTGGATTGCTGTAAAATCGCTCAAGGAACGGACACACGCGAAGTGTCTCTGAAAAGGATAGCTACCTACCTCGAGGTAAGTGGTTCGGGTGACAAAGTAAAACGAGCAAGGTTTTACAAGCCCGGTGTCCCGAAAGTTTAATGAGATAAATGTTAATAGGGTAGATAATCGAGGAGAGTATCAGTGGCGTGAGAGCAGTGTGTGTCGAGATGTTTAAATTTTAGTAGATTCTGAGGCTTCTCAATGGAGAGGCTATTAATCTTCTGATAGAAGAATATTTTGAGAATTTTGCAAATGATGCGGGTCGTTATAATCCTCTCCATGATCAATAATTAAATATTTATTACAGACTTCCATATTAATCTACTAAATTAAATATATCGAATAACGAATTGTAACATTTTAGCAACTTTTCGACAAAATTTTGAATCTCACTCTCACTCACCCCATTTCCAATTTCCTCTCTCCCAACTTGAAGAACTAACTTTTACCACAACGTATAATATCCAGTATCAAAATCTGTAGAAAAACTCTATCCCATATCACGTACCGATACTTTCATGCAAAATTCCTCGACACCGCATACCGATATTCAATTAAACCAGCGCCATCGCAATATTTAATAACATCGAAATTAATTCCTCCCTTGTGAAAGAAAAAGGAGAAAAGGTTATCTTCCAGAAGCACCCTAACTCAAGTTGACGGACGAAACGGGCGCCTCCCCTTTTTCTTAGACCTTGACGACATCCGTGGAACGATCGAATAATGAAACATTGCGGCATGGAGCAGCCTGAAATAGAAGGTAAACGTTTGACGGGCATAATCATACGTTTCACTCGCTATCGGTCCATTAATCGATTTATTGTAATTACTAGAGTACGGAATGTAATGAGTAGCAGCGAGATTCGCCGTGCACAACCGACAGCGTACGAGATAACATCTTTTCGAGTCTCGGAAATTTACATGAAAGACCTTTTTTTCAGAACAGTCGTCAAGGGAGATCGTGCTGTTATTACTTGGAAATTCATTTATAACATTTTTTTTTTTCTTTTCCATCAACCGACCCTCAATTTCCAGCCAACTCAGCACATTCGTTTATATCGCCACGTTTATTGCATCATAATCACGTAGAAACCTTCACTCACATTTTAAGTGGCACCCCATAATCGCGTCGGCTATCGATCTTCCTAACTCGCCTGTCCGCAGCTATCCCCATCGTATAATGTAACCTTGACAAAATTCATTCGTCGGTATACTGTCCTTCACGACCTTTTCTTGGTAATCAAACCGTACCGAAGATTGGTCGAATTAACCTTTTGCACTAGACGATCTTTTGGCTAAAGAAGTGTAGGAGTTCAAACATTTTCTGCTATAAATATGACGATATATTTTTCAGCAGTAAATCAAAAACCGTATAATAATTAACATATTATTTCACTTTGATACCTCGCACACCGTTTCATCATCTTAAATTTGACATATTAATTAATATCGATCTTCAAGATTTTATCAAATGACGACTGAAGAACGTCTCTCGAATGCAAAGGTTAATATCTAATTTTTCAAGGGTTGATATATCAAGGTTAACAAATTTTCGTTTCAAATTTTTACTGACTCGTATTTAAATATATAATGAAAAGTGCCTTGCATGTATACAGGCAGAAATAAAGAGAGGGGGGAAGTAAAAACTGACATATTCGACATAAATAAAGTAACCCACAAACTCAGATATGAATTATCCAGTGTGAATAAATAAACGATATAAGTATTGAAAGGAAAATCAGAACATTGATTGCTTCAGTCTATAAAAGCCCGGATTTCTGCGTAGTTCAGCGTCCACTGCTGTCCCCGCCATCAGTTCTGAAAACTGGAATTCAAGGAAACCATCGACACTAATTTGTCATTAATACGTACCATACGCTCTACCAATTATCACTGTCTCTTTCGCACTCGTCTTCTCTCCTTTCATCGATCAGATTCTCAGAAATCATCTACCTCTGATGAACGTTCAGATAGGATCCCAAATTGAGGACGTTGATACAGGAGCTGCTTTACACAGATCGTGAAAATAATGTGGTCAGGAAAATGGCTTTCTCTAGTCGACTACTCTATTCAATCGAATGATACCTAGAAGTTTCCACCTATAAGCGTTTCGGAGCAACCGTGCCTAACTAGGAACGCGTAGAGAGGTTCTGTCCTAGGGAAGACTCTACAACAGGCCAGTTAGAGCTCTTCCACTCCATTTCCGTTTTTACGAAGAACACCTGATCCTGGGTCATGAGTAATTAATACGAACGAACGAATCGTTCTCTGCAATTTAATATCAGCGACTGCCTGTCGACTATGTTACGAATAACAGGAAACTACACACATAGGAGCTCGATGCTCATTAGCACCCGAGAAGCGCCGCTCACTTTCTACCACGGTCAGAGATTGTTCCGCTGGAATACGCGCCAGAATACGAATAGAGCGTCCCCCGTGGTATAAATACCTGCATTTGAAATAACATAAAACATATTGCCTGGCACGATCGTCGTTTGAGCCTGGAGTCCCTTGCACCGTTGCTTCGAGTCACGTTCGTTTCCGTAGGCTCCGATGATAAATACAACAAACGTTCACTGTGCCTGTAAACAAGCCTGATCTTGACTCTACGTTTGGATTCAGTTTATGAGACTGGTCTCCTAGCTGGGGAGTCTGGAAAGTAGTTACAAGAATGGAATAAAGGTGCAATATCTCAAGTTCTTGTCTAGGTCTCAACATCTCAGACTGTCGTGGCAATGAGCAGATAATGCTGCATCTCTAACTTTTGCAACTAGGTTTGATCCTGACAACAGATCTAGTTTTGGTATATGAGACTAATCTGGAAGGTAATTACAGATATAAATTAGAAGAAAGTAGATTGTTAATTGCATATTGCGAACAATGCCTCCTCCTTTGTCAATCAGCTAATACTACATCTCTAACTTCCGCGTCTAAGTCGAATCTGGAATATACATTTAGTTCTTATTTATGAGACTGGCCTTGCAATTAGGGAATCTAGAAGGTAGTTGTAAGAATGAATTAGAGGGGCTAGTTTATCAATTACGAGGAGTGCAATATCTCAACGTGTAACACTGACAAAGGAATGACTGAGCAGATAATGCTACATCTCTAACTTTCGCAACTATGTCTCGTCTAGGGTCTATATTTAGTTTCAGTTTATGAGACTGGTCTCGCAGCAAGGAAGTTTAGAAAGTGCTGTGCAGAAATGTGAAGATGCTAAGTAAGAGGAATGTGGCTCTAATCGGTCATAATATAATAGCACCACTCTTTTCAATTGTAATCGTAAAACTAGGACCAGAATTTTTATTATTAGCTCAAATATTTCCACAGCATCATATTAATCATTAACATAATGATAAAAAAAAGACGTACTATGCAAGCATATATCATAAATTAAGAGCTTAAAGATTAGGATGTGTGGAATGTTAAAAGCACAAAATTGCAACGAGTAGTTACAAAATTATACTGAACTATACATCACGCACAATATTTCAAACCTTAGTCAGAATATTAATGTCTGAGACTATCAAAGTAACGTGCAGCTAATGCAACTTCTCTAACCTCCGCTACTAACTATAATCTAAACTTCACCTTTGGTTTCAGTTTATAGCCTAGTCTCTCAACTAGAAAGTCTAAAGAGTGGTTACAAAAATAAGCTAAATTATCTACAAGATATAGATTATTAATTACGTATCGTGTGCAATGTCGCGATCTCTGGGACTCCTAACCAATAATCAGCTAGCACCGCACCTCTAACTTGGTTCTATCTTTAATTTCCGTTTATTATACTAATGTCTCACATTATACAGACTAGAAGATCCCGCAAATAATTACAAGACTGCAAGATAAGGAGAAGATTACATATCCTTAGCAATATCCCTGTCCCTTATCAATGAAAACTTGACACTGCACCTCTAACCTCCACGGAAGAAGAAAGGTTAAAGACCTAACCGATGAACTAACAATCAAATATCATCGGTAGAATCGCCACAATCCACTGTGAACAACGAACAACATGTTCTCCACCATGAGATCGTCCAGAGAACACGGTGTCCTTCGACCGATCGCGAGGGGAAAGTACCACGGGCAGAGAGAGTATTTCTGGAAAGTGCTGTAGCATCGCAAAGGAGAAGGAGAGAAAGCGGCAGAGGAGTGCCACACAGTTCTCATTATCCCAGATCGTTTTAATCTTCGCCGGTGGCGGCGAGAGTTATAAACAGAGGGAACCGGTGAACTCGCATTACGCGACCGGCCGAAGAAATGAAACGAAAGAATAAATTATTTGGCCGTGCTGTTTGCACCCGATCTCTTAGTTTTTATTCCTCCGCGCCACGCTTATTCATAATTAGCATGCTAAAGGGAGAGGGAATTATTCAGCCTGCAGGACGTGATATCGCGCGAAGATTCCAGCGGGTCACGCGTTGTCGACGGCCAATGCTCCTCTCTGCCCCTACTCCTGCATCAGACGTGCTGCTCTGTTCTTTATTTTTAATTACGATTTCCGCGACGATAATTCTCCGACGAACGCGTCTGGTATCGTTGAATAATACGAGGAAGGTAATGCGATGCGTCTAGTGTTTCGAGGGTACGAGTAATCGCTACCTTCGCCATTTTCCTCGGATAGTTCGAATTAAAGGCACGCGTGGCGCTGATGCTTATAAATTTCCTGCTCCCCAAAGCCTAACATTTTTGCTCCACTTTTCTACTGGCTTTCGCCGTTTCGTTCTTTCTTTCTTTCTTGGGTGAAATTTAAAATTTTAATAATTGCATAGCGAATTTATTTTGGACCCACAATGATTAGCAGACTAGATAATTGACTATGAGCAGGTCAATTACGAATATTGGTGACTTGCATTGATAAATAGAGACTGGTAACAGATTCAGTTTTGTTAATACTGAGCTACTAGACATTTACTAATTTTATTGATATAATCTTCAGATCTCCCCCTTGCTATAAAGATATCATCGTGCTTTAAATACTTCAAGTATTATTATATCTTCAACAACCACTCTATCTGTATAATTTGATATTTTCCAGCACACTCGGATCATACTCAGATCATTGGACACTGACAATACGAATAAGAAATAAATATTCGCTATGCTTCTCAAAAGGGCAGGTTAATTCGTCGTATTAAATGTGGCAATATTGAAAATGCGACAAATTATTTGCTGATGTACCTCCATGTTTCTTAATACGTCGTTATGCTTCTATTAAATCAAAATGAATTCGACGATAATTAAATTACCTTTATTAATTTCGAATTGCATCATCGAAATGGTATCTGATTAAAAAGCGAGCTGGTTAACAAGTCACAAGGCTTGACAGTTTTACATAATCCTGCGAACGATTTTATAATTCAACGATATATCTGAATTTTTAATCATTTTATTTCCAATCCACCTCCATTATAACTTTCTACATTAATTACTCGATCTTATTAAAAACCACCTTTGCCCGAATACCATCCGCGCGTAATTTCATCGACTTGCGAACCACTATCCGAACCTTTGATTCGAATTCGCACAATAAAAGCGAAGAAGGGGACCGTTATTACGGTTATCCAAGAATATTCCTCGTTAACAAACGCAATATCGATCAGCTACGTAACTAATGCCCCACGCACGCCTCGCTTGTCCACTTTCACCCTCGTTGTTTTAACATTTCGGGCGGAAGTATTTTGGTTTGTCCAACTGGAAATATAATGGCATGTTATCGATAACCCATGGAACAAACCGTCGGCCAGCGAATTTCGATTCGACATTCTCCACGATTTCGACGCTTTGATGTATTCCGCCTCTCTTGTTAACGCGAGCAACCGCTCGAAATAGTTGGCCACCGGTACGAAAGGCAGAAAGAGGGCAGACGTAGTATCGTATTAGTTCCACTTGCACCATCTACAACCCCTTTCCTCCATCACGCTCCAAGGGACTTCCACTTCATTGTACGGCTACGATACATACGTGTCGTTCGAATCGGGTTAAGAGGAGAAGATTATACTTTTCTTGTGGAAGAGATACGAATAGGGAGAGTCGTGAGAGATAAAGTAAGGAGTATAGAACGAATGTGAGATTGAATGTTCGTTCGTCAGTGTGGATAGTATTGGCAAATATTATAAAAATAGATATAATAATAAATTAGCTTTGGTCGAAGCTGCTTTATAATTGTAATATGTTAGCTTGTAATTTACATCCTTCAATTTCTGTCTTTTAGTCCATTAGTCTGCTGTTTGGTTGCATTATAAAGTAAAAGATATTGCACTTAATCGACAGTGAATTCTATAAAGTGCTGCTTTTATGAAGATGGAAATATCGTTTCGTTTGAAACATTGTGAGTAATATTGTAATATTAATAATATGAATATTATTAAAGCTGATAAATCAGTGAAAATTGTATTATTAAATATATTAATACCATATTAACATCATATTAATATCAGCAATGTAACTAATAAAATTCATATTAAACCAAATATTCGATAATTGTGAGCATCTAAATTGTTCATAAAACCTCTCATATTGAGTGCAAATTTAACTCGTTAAAATAAAAGTTTATGCAAAGCTTAACACGTTAAAAACTGATGCAATGAAAAAGTCTGAGGCATGATATTTCCTCGGGTCAATAATATACTTTAGTATATGATAATATCTATATCGAACGAATGAAGTGTATTTGATCGAACGATAAGCTTGCTAACGAAGCATATTTAATATAAAGTATCAACCCTTTGAAAGAAAAGTGTTTAGGTCGAGTACTTCAACGAGGTCATAATAATTACATGAATAAGAATGCACGATCAGTCTTAATTTTCGATATCATAGTATACGAAGAGAAAAATGCATGTATAAGCACTTAATATATCCCTTTGATATTCACTCATA
>NW_016907963.1:1293-20766 GCF_001483705.2 Eufriesea mexicana | reverse complement strand
TATAGCCATCACCATACTATTGCAGCCGTGGGATGTCTTGCTTCACTGAGAAGGTATATTCTAAGGACATTGTAGAGTAACCAATGTATACCGCTGTTATGTATGTAGATAATTATAATTGACTGTACGGTACTTGCTGCGTCAACCAAGAGAGCGCAGTAGACGGCGTACTAATAAATTCACTGATGATGAATATCCCACAGCAATACTAGAAAGAGAAATGCATGTTCATTATCGTCTAGATACTAACTATAGACAACACAGTGCCGATTACGGTCACCACCACATTGTTGAAAGTGTTGAATATCCTTATTCACTGATAATCACGTCTGCAAAGCGATTCTAGCATAATCAATGTATCCTACGGTTGTGGCTAGAGGAATTCACAGTTCACAGTACGGTGATTACTGCGCCTACCAACAGTGAGCTGTTGATGACGGATTAGACTCGTCGCCGATCATGAATATCCTGTAGCAATTCTAGAGCGATAAATGAAGTTCCATTTTCTCACGATGTATTAACAATGACATCACTGTACTGAGTACAGCCACCGTCACAGTAATGTAGACGTAAGACTGATATGTTAACGTTTGACACAGATGCCGAAGTATCTCTGCAATAAGCTATGCACACAACGGTCATATCTAGCGACATTTACTATTCACAGTACGGCAACTAGCACCTCTAACAAGAAAGCACGGGTGCCGTCGGATTGGTCTGTGGAATGATGACATAGACCCTACGACAGTTTCAGAATGACAAAATACAGGCCCACCGTCTCTCTACATGTCAACATTTGACAACACAGTACCGATTACAGCAACCATCGGGGTAATTTATACGTTGGACTACTTTGTTCAGTGATGACGTAAATTCCTAAGTAATTCAGGAATAACTTACGCATGCTTCCGTTATTGTTAGTGACCTTTACGATTCACAGTAGGGCAATTGGTACATCCACCAGCAGATCACTGCAGCCACTGTATAAGTCTGTTGAGTGATTAATTACATTTTATAGCTTTTCTAATATGACAAAAGACAGTTCCACCGTACTTCGAGAAATTAAGGATTGACAACACAGTACCCATTATAGCTATCATCACTGTTCTGTGGCCGTTGGACTGCATTGCTCACTGATGTAAATTCGAAAGGAATTCTGGAATTATCTATGTATACTACGCTTATGGCCTGAGGCACAACGAATTGAGAGCGCGGAACGTATAACGTCCACCAATATAACACTGTAGCCGTTAGACTAATCTGTTCAATGTTGATTTATATTCTAAAACAATTGCGATAAGCCGAAACACAGCTTCACTGGCGCTCGAGGTATTTACAATGACAACATACTACAGAGTTAACCATCATCACAGTGCTGTAGCCGTTGGTCTACATTGTACTCAGATGATCAAAATTCGTAAGAGATTCTAGAATAATGAATTTATGGTACGGTTATGGCTCGAGATATCTCCAATTGGCAGGAATGACCTTGTTATTTCCACCAGCAGTGCCCTGCTGCCCCTGTATTAATCTGTACAGTGATGATTAGTATTTTATAAGGATCCTAGGAGGACCAGAGTCAGGTCCATTATACCTCGAGATATTGACAATTGGCATCACATTACCGAGTATAGCCACCAACTAACTACTCTAGGCGTTGGTCTGCTTCGTCCACTCATGATGTATATTCCAAAGGAGTTCTGGAGCTATCATTGTACGTTACGGTAACGGCTTCAGATATTTCCAACTGCCAGTGCGGTATTTAACACAATCATTAATTTAGCACTCCATCGTTTGATTAATCCGTCAATGACGATATAAATTCCATAACACTATGATAGTACCAAAATACTTATCCACGCACCCTCAATAAATTCACAAGTAACGACACCCTACTGAGTACAGCCTTCGTCACAGCAATGTTACCGTTGGAATGCTTTGGTCATTGATGATACAAATACGAAAGAGATTCTAGAAAGACATATCTATAGTGCGGTTCTGGTTAGTGACTCTCTGGTATAGATAGTACGGCGCTCAGGACATCTCCTGAGAGAGCTTTGTTGCCGTTGGATTTATCTGTTCAGTAATGATATATATAACGGAATTTATAGAACGATAAATGCAGATCCATTGTCCCACGAAATATTAGCGATTGAAAACACAGTACTGAGTACAGTGCTCATCACAGTAATTTAGCCGTTGGTCCTCTTTGTTCAGTGCAGACGTAAATTCGAATGTGATTCTAAAATAGTAAATATATAGTTCGTTTGTGGATTGAGATATGTCCAGCTGATAGTACGGTACACAATAATTCCACAAGCAAAGCACTGCTGCCACTGTATTAATCTGTCGGGTGATGGTTAATATTATACAAACGTTCTAGGAGGACAAAGGTCGGACCCATTGTCCCTCGAGATGTTAACAATTGGTAACACATTACTGGGAACAGCCATCATCTGGCTACTGTATATGTTGCACTAACGTGTGCACCCACGAGGTAATTTCCAAGGAAATTCTAGAAGAGTCTATGCATACTTCCATTATGAATATAGATATTTGCAACTGGCAGTACGGCACATACTACTTCCACGAATGTGGCACCATAGCCGTAGGAATAATGTGCTGATTGATGACTTAACTTCCGTAACAATACTGTAATAGCAAAATCCAAATCCACGGAGCCTCAAGAAAATAATCATTGTCGACAAAATACATAGTACAGCTATCACCACAGCTATGCAGCTGTCGCATTACATTGTTCACTGATGATGTAAATTTCAAAGGAATTCTGCAGTAATCAATGTATAGTGCGGTTATGGTTTGAGATATTTCCATCTGACAGCACGGTGCTTAGTACATCCACCAATATGGCACTTTAGACGTAGGAGAAACTTCTCCTGTGATGATACAGTTCTTTTGTCAATTCTGGGCTGCGAAGTGAAGGTCCATCATCCCTCGTTATATTAGCAATTTACAAAACAGAACCGAGTACTGCCTTTATCGCAGTACTATAGCCGTTGGACTACTTTGATCATTGACAATGTGTATTCGAAAGTGAATCTAGGATAATCAATGTATATTACGGTTCTGGCTTCAGACATTTCCAATCAATAGTGCGGTAAATACCAAATCCACAGATACAGAAATATAGTCATTTGACTAATCCGTTCAATGACGATTATATTCTATAACAATACTATAATGGCTAAATACAGATCCACACACCCCGGAGAAATTAGCAGTTAACAACACAGTACTGAGAACAGCCATCATCACTGTGCTGTAGACATCTGAACACATTGTTCACTGATGATGCAAGTATGAAATATATTCTGGAATGCTCAGTGAACCATACGCTTATGTCTCGAGATACTTCCATTTGTCAGTACGGTACTTACTAAATCCGCCAGTATAGCACTTTAGGCGCTGTGTTTATCTGATTAGTGATGTCAAAGGATATATAAATATTCTAGAATGACAAGAGACAAATCAATTATGCGTCGAGTATTAAGCAATTGAAAACACATTACCGATTACGGCAGTCATCGCGGTACTGCAACTGTTGGGATAGATTGTCCACCGATGTTGTAAATTGCAATGGATATCTGGAATAATCAATGTATCTTACTGTTACGGCGTGCGAAATTTCCAGATGGAGGTGCTGTTCCTATTATAACCACCAAAATATCATTCTAGCCGTTGAATTAATCCGTTCAATGATTACCTAAATCCTATAACAATTCTAGTGTGGGAAAGTACAAATCCAGCGACCCTCAAGATATTAACAAATGCCGACACTGTTCTGAGCACAGCCATCATCAATGTACTCTATACGATGGACTACTTTGTTCACTGAGGATGTAAATTGCAAAACATCTCTGGAAAAGTCAATGTATAAAGCGATTGTGGCCTGAAGTATTTCCAATTGAGAGCACGGTACCTGTTGCATGCACCATTACAGCACTCTTACCATTGGATTAGTCTTTTCACAGATGACGTATATTCTACAGAAATTCTAGAACGAGAAGTGCAAATCCAACATCCCTCTAGACATTAACTATCGATAAGACTGTACTGAGTACAGTCGTCATCACAGTACTGTGGTATGCTTTGCTCACTCATGTTGTAAATTGGAAAGCAATGCTGTGATTGTCAACGTATGTCACAGTTATGGCTTAAGATATTTCCAACAGGTGGTGCGGTATATATTACATCTTCCAATATAGCACTTTAGACGCTTGATTAACTTGCTCAATGACTATTTAAACACACTAACAATTCTAGAATGGCAAAATACATACCCAGTGACCCTCGAGATATTAGGAATTGACAACACTACTCTGAGAACAGCCATCACCACAGAACTGCAGCTATTTGACTGCTTTGTTCACTTATTATATAAATTCAAAGGCAACTCTGGAATGGTCATCTTATATTACTGATATGGATTGAGATACTTCCAGTTATCAGTTCGGCGCTTAGTACATCCAACAGCAGAGCACAGCAGCCTCTGTATCATTCCGCTGAATGTTGATTTAGATCTTATAGCGGTTCTAGAATGACGAATGGCCGATCCATTATCCCTCGAGGTGGCAACTCATGACAAATCAGTAATGATTGCAGCCGTTGTATCTAAGAATTCATTGTACAGACTAATCCATCGGATGCAGTGATGAGTTGCTGTATGTACCATGCACCGATATGTCAATTTGAAATATGTCTAGCCATGACTGTTCTATGCAGTGACTATTCTGGAATTGATGGAGACTATAAATAATCGGTGAAGGAATTAAACCTACGGCGGCAGTAATGCGAAGAAGGCGGCACAAAGTACTATGTTGCCAATTCTTAACGTCTCGATGGTTAATGGATAAGTCATTTCTCATTCTAGTATTGCTACAGTATCTAAACCATCATTGAACATATGTATCCGATCGCTGCAGTGTTATTTTCGTGAATGTTGTCAGTACCGCACTGTCAATTGTGAGCATTTCTAGCCATAAACGTAACATACATTCATTATTCCAGAATTGCATTGGCATTTAAACCGTCCCGCAACGAACTATTCCAACGGCTACAGTAATGTGATGATGGCTGCACTTGGCACTGTGCTCCCAATGTAAATATCTCGAGGCTTAATGGATCTGTCTTTTGTCCTTCAGGAACTGCTGCTGTATTTAAATCATCATAGATCACAGTAATCAAATTGCTACTGTGCTCGGACGGTGGATGTAATGGGATACGTAACGTCAGTTGTAAATATCTCTAGACATAACCGTACCATACATTGACTATTCTAGAGTGGCTTTGGAACTTACACCATAAGTGAACACATTAAAAAATCCACTACATTTCTGTGATATTGCTGTACTCGGAACCGTGTTGTCAATTGTTAATGTCTCGAGGGATAATGGACCCGCATTTTTCACTCTAGAATTACTGTAGTACATAAACCACTCGTGAACAAACTGGTCCAACGGCAGCTGTGCCCTCTTGTTAGATGTACCGAGTACGTTACTGTCAATTGTAGACATCTCTAGCTATAACCGCACCATACATTCACTATTCTACAATAGCCTTGGAACTGTGATCATCTATGAACAAGCGAAGGCAACGGCTACAGTACTGCGAATATTGCTGTTCCCATTTACATTATTAGCGGAAAGAGTTAATCATCAGCTACAAGAATATGATGATGGCTGTACTGAGTACACTGTTGTCAACAGATACTATCGCGAGTGATAATGGACCTGTCCTTTGCCATTCCAGAATTGCCATAGAATCCATAACATCATTGAGCAGATTAAAAGAAAAGCTACAGCGCCCTTCTGGTGGATGTACTAAGCACTGCAATGTCAGATGCAAGTATCTCTTGCCATAACGATACTATGCACTAATTATTCTTGAACATCTGAGGAAGTTACATCGTCAATGGACAAGATAATCCAACGGCTACAGTACAGTGATGATTGCACCACTTTGTACTGTGTTGCGGATTGCTAATTTCCCGAGGGATGAATGATCTTTCCTTTGTTCACATAGAATTGCAGTAAAATAAGGATCACCAATGAGCAGATTAATCGAACCGTGAACAAGCTGTGTCGGCGTATGTACTACGTACCGCACACACAAACCTAAATATCTCAAGCCTTAACTGGACTATACATTGACTATTCTAGGTTGTCTTTGGAACTTAAGTCATCACTGGACAAATTAATGAATCGGTTACAGTACAGTAATGGTGGCTGAACTCTGCACTGTGTTGTCAACTGCTAAAATCTAGAGTGATAATAGATCTGTCCCATGTCATCCCGTAATTCTTATAAAATGTAAGTCATCATTAAACAGATTCTTCCAAAGGATACAGTGCTCTGCTGTTGGATGTAATATTTACAGTAATGTCAGCTGTTAATATCTCTAGCCATAACCGTAACATAAATTGGCCATTCTATATTGGCAGTGAAATTTAAATCCTTAATGAACAAAGTAATTCAACGGCCAGTGTACTGTGGCAATAGCTGTGATCGGTACTGTGTTGTAAATTGCTAGTACCTCAATCGATGATGGGAGAGGGCGATAATACGTAGTTACTGCTCTATTAACCTGCTCACGGAGGACGTATGTCCTACAGCAATTCTAAAATGAAAGGAGAATGATCCACTTTCCCTCGGGATAGAGACAATTGAAAACAAAGTACTTAGTACAGCCATCACGAGAATGCCGTAGACGTTGTATCATTTAGTCAGTAATGATGTATTTTCCAAGGTAACTATAGAACAGACTATGTATAGCACGGTTACTTATAGTGTTATTTGAAACTTACTGGACGGTGCGTAGTATATCCACCACAAAGGCAGCGTAGATGTTGTTCTATTCTGGCCAGTGACGATATAAATTTTACAGAAATTCGAGAATGGCAGCGGATATTTCAATAATCCCTCCAGATATTAGCAATTTTCGATACCGTACATACTTCGACCATTGCCACAGCACTATATCTGGCGGAAAAGTTAGTTCATCTGTGGTATAAGATACAGAGCAGTGCTAGAATAATCAGCGTATAGTACGATTATGGCTAGGGATGTTATCCACAGACATTACGGTGCTTAGTACATCGACCAACAGAGCACAATGCCGGCCGGATTAATATGTTGAATGTTCATTTAGATGCTTTAGCAATTCTGAAATGACAAGATATATATCCATTATCCCTCGAGGCAATAACAATTGAAAACATAGTACTGAGAACAGCCATCACAACAGTAATACAGACGTTACACTACTTTGTTCGCTGATGATATAAATTCAAAAGCAATTCTAGAAGACCCATATATAGTACGGGAATGTCTGGAGATGCCTGCAATAGATAGTACGGTACCTTCTGCATCCACGTCGAGGGCTGTGTATCTGTTGCATTAATCCGTCCAACAATTTTTTAAATTCTTTAGCAATTCCATAATGGCAGCGAACATATCCGTTATCCTTCGAAATATTGACAACAGACATCACAGTACAGAATACAGCCATCTCCAGAGTACTGCAGCATTTCTATTACTTTCTTCACTGAAAATATATATTCTATCGCATTTCTGGAATGACGAAGCACAGTTCCATTTTCCCTCGAGATATTAACAATTGACAACACTGTACTGACCACAGGCGTCACCAAGGCACCGTAGGCGTTGGAATACATTTCTCACTGATTATGTAAGTTCTAATGTAATTCTAGCATGAACTACCTACAGTACAGTTACGGCTAAAGACACCCACAATTGACAGTACGGTACTTCGTACATCTACCAACACAGCATTCTAGCCGTTGGATTAATCTGTACAATGATGGTACAGGTCCAAATACATTTCTAGAATGACAATGCACAGACCCACTACCGTCGAGGTATTAACTACTAACGGCACTGTCCTGAGCACAGCCATCATGACCGTAATGTAGAAGTTGGACCACTTTATCCACTGATGATGTAAATTCCAAAGCAATTCTGGAATAGTCAGCGTATACTACGGCTATGGCAAGAGATATTGACTGTTGACATTACTGTGTCTTGTACATCTACCGACGGAGCTCTGTTGACGTTGATTAATCTGTTCACTGACGATATATATTCTACAGCAATTATGGTATGATAGAATGCGGTTCCATTATCCCACGAGATATTAACAATTGACATCACAGTACAGAGTAAACGCATAATCACTGTAATGTAGACGTTGGTCTTTTTTTTCGCTGGTGACGGAAGTTCCAAAGCAATTATGGAATAATCAATGCATATTATGGCTATGGCCTGAGATATTATCATCTGACTGTCCGGTCCTTATTGCATACGAAAATGTAGCACTGCTGCAGCTGGATTAATCACTTCAGAGATTATTTAAGTTTTATGACAACTCTAGAGTGACAAAATACAGATCCTCTGACCATCGAGATATTAACAGTTGCCAACAAAGTACTGAATAGAGCCATCATTGCAGTAATGTAGCATTTCGACTACTTTATACCCTAATGATGTAAAATCGAAGATGGTTCTAGATTAAACTATGTTTAGCGCGCTCATGGCTGGTGACATTTACAATAGACAGCTAGGCGTTTTGTACATCTACCAAAGCAGCACTGTTGCCGGTGGATAGATCTGTTAACTAATGGTGTATTTTCTATATCAATTATAGAGCGTGAAACGCCGATCCCTTATCACTCGGGATATTAGCTATTGAATACCAGCAATGAGTAAAGTCGTCGTCACGATACTGTAGTCGTGGTATTAGTTCGCTTAACGATGTTATAAATTCCGAAGCAATGCTAGAATAATCAATATAATATTAGGTTTCGTCTAGAGATACTTGCAATCGTCAGAACGGTACTTAGTACATTAACCGACTGTGCACTGTAGCTGTTGGATTAATTCGGTCGCTGATGATATGTGTTACACAGCAATGCTTGAATTATCAATGTATAGTACGGTTACGAATGGAGATACTTAAAATTGGCAGAACTGTACATGGTACGCCGACCAACAGGGCACTGTAGCCGTTTGATAAATCTCGTAATTAACGTTTTTAGTTATATAGAAATTACAGAATGGCAAGAGACAGATCCATTGTCGCTCGAACTGTGAAGAACTGGCAACGCAGTATTGCATACAACCAACAGCAGGGTATTGGAGCCGTTAGATTAACACGTTCACTGATGATACTATTTCAGCTGCAGTTCCCTAATAATCTATATATGGAACTCTTATGGCTGGAGACATTTGCAATTGACGTTACGGTACTTACTACGTCCACCATGAGGTCACTGTGGCTGTTGGGTTTATCTTTACGTTGCTGATTTAAACTCTATAGCAATTCTAGAATGCTCAACGGATACATCATACATCTGTAGTTGTATTGACAATTGACAATACAGTAATGAGTATACCATTTTCACAATACTATAGCCATTGGATTAATTTGTTCGCTGACTGATTCTCTCCTCAGTAACTATAGAATGGTTGTAGAATGATGTAGAATGATCAGGTATTGCTGTAGTGTTGCAATTGACGTTACGGTACTTACTACGTCCACCATTGGATTAATTTGTTCGCTGACTGATTCTCTCCTCAGTAACTATAGAATGGTTGTAGAATGATGTAGAATGATCAGGTATTGCTGTAGTGTTCACGTTATCAGTGAATTTTCTAATCAAGTGGCATTAGTAATGTTTAGATGGATATGCTCAGTACTCTACTTTCAAATGTAAATGTTTCTGTCGAAAATTGATCTATACATTGATCTTTATGGAAATGCAACATAAAATACATGACCAGAGTGTTGGTTAATACAATGGCAATACAATGGCTGTAGCACGGTGTTTATTGCAATATTCAGTAGTGAATTTTCAAATGATAGTATCTCCAGGTGTACCTGATGGAACATTTGAACGTTCTAGAGCTGCTGTAGTGGTTAATGCTTCAGTGAATTGATTGATTCATTGGCTATGGTATTATGTAGTTGCCGCGCCCTGTACTCTATTGACAATTTTCAATATTTATAGCTATACATGATCTACACAATGCTCATTCTAGAATTGCTGTAGAACTTAGATGTTCAACGAAAAAATTAATCCAGTTTTTATCGCACTGCCTTGACGGCCACACTCAATATTGCAAGTACAATTGTCTATATCTAAAGCGATAATTGATCTGTCCATGGATCGCGCTAGATTAGCAATACAATAGCGAGGATCAGAGACTAAGCTAATACAATGGCTGCTGGACTTTGCTGATTTCCATACTCAGAAGTTGATTGCCTACTGTTAGTATCTCTAGCTATAAATGTTTCATACTTTGACCATTCTAGAATTGCTGTAGAGTTAATATCGTCAGTCAACAGATTAATCTTACAGCTAGACTGCTCTATTGGTGGATAAAATGACTGTCGTGCAGTCAATTGCAAATATCCCTAGCCATAACTGGTATATACACTGATTATTGTGGAGCTGTTGAGTAATATAGATCAACAGTGAGCAAATGATTCCACCGGCTACTTCAGTGTGGCGATGGATGCACACAGTACTCCTTTGTCAATCGTTAATGTCTCAGCCGATAAGTGACGTTACTCTTCCCGTTCTGGAATTGCTATTGAATATATGTCATCTTCAAACAGATCATTACAACGGTTGCAGTAGAGAGTTAATTGGTGTACCCTGTACTGTTCTCTCAGAGCTGCTGTCTCGAGCAATAGTTGATATTCCCTTTGTCATTCTAGAAATGCAGCAGAATACAAATCCTCAGTGAATATATTAATCTAACTGCTAGAGTACTGTCTTGATGGCTGCACTTTTTGCTGTATTAGCGTCGGTCAATATCTATAGGGGTAATTACTTCATAATATAATCATTCAGGAATTTATGTAGAACTTAGGTGACCTAAACCAATGGACGTGGTACCTGTCAGATTTCAAGTATCAATGCTGTATCTTCAATTGTCAGTACATTCTGGGAGAATTAATCCCCCCAGTGGACATGCCAGCATAGCAATATAAGTTAGGTCAGATAGGAAAATGTTGAATCAATGGCTTTGGTACTGCGCCGTTAGCTGTAGCCAGTACTGTACTATCAGATGTTAATGTCTCCTGAGGCAGCAGATATGTTCTTCGATCAATTAAGAATTTTCATTGAATACAAATCATCAGTGAAATTTATATAATCAGTCAACAAACTAATCCAACTGCAACATTACTCTAGTTATGGCTACATTCAGTGCTACTTTGTCGACTGTCTATGGCTCGAGCGATAATTGATCTGTCCCTTGTCACTCTAGAATTGCTATCACTGTCACTCTAGAATTAAAATCATCAGTGGACCGATTAATCCAACGGCAACTGTGGCCTGCTGGTGAACGTACTAAGTACCGTACTGTCAATAGCAAATATCTCAAGCCGTAACTTTATTATACATTTTCGATGCTTGAATTGTTGATGAATATATATCATTAATGGACAAATTAATGAAACGGCTACAGTAGTCTGTTGATGGTTGCACTCACTACTGTGTTATTAAGTGCTAGTAACTCGTGCCACAATGAGTCGGCCTTTAGTCACGATAGGACTACTATGGAATATACATCGTCGGTTAAGCAATTTTGTGCAACGGCTGCAGAGCCCTTTTAATGGCTATACCCGGTACTCCATTTACATATATCAATGAAACCAACATAAGTTGCACTTGGAATAATGCGTATGAATTTCCTAATTCTAGAAGTGCTATGATGTTTAAATCATCTATCAACAGATTAATACAACGGCAACAGTGCTCTGCTGGTGGATGTAATTATTTTGTGCAACGGCTGCAGAGCCCTTTTAATGGCTATACCCGGTACTCCATTTACATATATCAATGAAACCAACATAAGTTGCACTGTCCAGTGAGTGTTCTAAAATTGCTAAAGGAATTGTATGATCAGCGAACAGATTAATCCAATGGCTATATTATGGAGTAGACGGCTACTCTCGGTACTGTATTGTCGCTTGTCTATATCACTACCGATATATGGCCTATCCGTTTATCATTCTAGAATTGCTATAAAGTTAAATCATCTCTCAACAGATTAATACAACGGCAAAAGTGCTCTGCTGGTGGCTGTAATGAGTAACGTGCTTGCAGCTGTAAATATCTCTAGCCATAACCATACAATTCATTGATAATTCCAGAATTGCTTTTTAACTTATATCATCAATGGACATACTAATCCAACGGCTACATTAATGTGATGATGGCTGAACTATGCACTGTGTTGTCAATTGCTAATTTCTTGAGTGACAATTCATATTATCGCTGTTATTCTATAACTGCTATAAAATGTAAATCATCATTGAATAGATTAGTCCTGCGGCTAAACAGCTCTGCAGGTGAATGTACTAATTAGAGTAGTACCAGCTGTAAATATCCCCAAACATATCCGTGCCATGCATAGCTTGTTCCAGAATAACTTCGTAATGTACATCACTAGTGAGCCAAGTAGTCCAACGTCTACAGCAACGTGGTGATAGCTGTACTCTGTACAATGTCGTCAACTTTTAACGTCACGATGGACAATGGACCTGCATTACTCATTCAAGAATTGCTGTAGGATATACATCATCAGTGAAAACATTAATACAGCGGCAACAATGCTCTGTTGATGGATTTACTAGGCACCGTACATTCGGTTGCCAATGCCCATGGCCATAACCCTACTATGCACCGGCTATCCTAGAATTGCTTCGGAATTTGCATAATCAGTATACGTTTTAACGTCTACCGCACTGTGACCATGGCTGTACTCTGTAGTGTGTTGACAATTGCTAGTTGCTCGAGGTGCAATGTGCATGATTGCTGTCATTCTTGAATTGCCACAAAGCCTCAATCATCATTCAACAAACCAATGGAAGAGCTACACGGCTCTGCTGGTGAACGTCCTATTCCCCGTACTCCCCACTGAAGGTATCACTAGCCATAACTGAACTATACGTTGGCTCCGTGGAATTTCTTCAGGATTTACATAGTCAATCAACAAAGCAGTTCAACGGCTACAGTACTGTGACAATGGCTGTACGCAATACTATCCTCTCAATTGTTAATACCTCGAGGGTCGGAATGTCAGTATTTTGTCGTTCTAGAATTGTTATATGTTTTAATATACCATTGAACAGAGTAATCCAGCGGCTACAGTGCTATATTGGTTGATGTAGTGGGTACCGTGCTGTTAATTTCAAGTATCTGAAGCCATAACCGTAACATACATTGATTACTCCATAATTGCTTTGCAATATACATTGTCAGTGAGCAATGTAAACAAACGAGAGCAGTGCTCTCTTGGTAGATGTAATAATTACTGTCCTGTGAATTCTAAATCTCGCTAGACATAACCACATTATAGGCAAGTAATTCGAGAATTGCTTTATAATTTCCCCCATCAAGGAAGGAGGTATTCCAACGTCTACATTACTGTGATGATGGCTGTACTCTGAACTTTGTTGCCAATCTTTAATAACTCGTGGGCCATCTGACCAGCACTTTGTCATTCTAGAATTGCTATAGAACTGTTATTATAAGTGAACAGCTTAATGCAACGGCTACAGTGCAAAATTGGTTGATCTAACAATTATCGTACTGTCAAATAGCTCTGGAATTTGCATCATCAGTGAACGTGCTTTGGTGATGGCTGTACTCAGGACAGTGCTGTGAACTGTTAATATCTCGACGCTCAGTGGATCTGTATCATGTAACTCTAGAATTGATATGGAGTAGAAATCACCGCTGAAAAGACCAATCCTTCGACTACAGCGATATATTCGCGGATGTAATTTGTACCATAATATCAAATGGATATACCTCAAGCCATAGCCGTAATATACAATGGCCATTCCAGAATTGCTTTGGAATTTCCATCTTCAGTGAACAATGTAGTCCAACGTCTACATTACTGTGATGGTGGATCTACTCAGTAATTTGTTGTCAAATGCTAATATCTCTAGTGTCATTCGATCTGCATTTTCTTACTCTAGAATTGATATAGAAATTAATGCATCATTGAACAGAATAATACAACGTCCCTAGTGCCATATTTGTGGTTGCAGTAAGTACCGTGCTCTCAATTGGAAATATCTCAGGCCACAATCGCTTTATACATTGACTAATCCAGAACTGCTTTGGAATTTACATCCTCAGTGAACAAAGTAGTCCATCGTATAGAGTACATTGATGATGGCTGTACTCAGAACAGTGTTGTCATTTGGTAATATCGTGAGGGTTGCTCGATATTTATTTTGTCATTCTAGAATTGTTACAGGAATTAAATAATCATTGAACGGATAAATCCAACGGCTAGAGTGCTATACTGGTGGATGTAACAAGTGCCGTACATTCAACTGGAAATTTCGCACGCCGTAACAGTAAGATACATTGATTATTCCAGATATCCATTGCAATATACAACATCAGTGGACAAGCTATTCCAACTGCTGCAGTAACGTGATGACTGCCGTAATCGGTAATGTGTTTTCAATTGCTCAATACTCGACGCATAATGGATTTATCCCTTGTCATTATAGAATATTTATATATCCTTTGACATCACTAATCAGATAAATACAGCGCCTACGGTGCTATATTGGCGGATTTACTATGTACTGTACTGAGAAATGGAAGTATCTCAAGACATAAGCGTAACGTGCATTGTGTATTCCAGAATATCTTTCGTATTTACATCATCAGTGAACAATGTAGTTAGATGTCTACAGTACAGTGACGGTGGCTTTACTCAGTACTGTGTTGTTAATTGCTAATTTCTCAAGGGTGTGTGGATGTGTATTTTGCCATTACAGTCTTGCTATAGAATATAGTCGTCATTGACCGGATTAATAAAGCAACTATATTGCTGTATTGGTGGATTTGGTACTTACCGCAATATTAATTGGAAATGTCTGAAGCCAGAACAGTAATATACATTGGTTATCCCAGATTCACTTTCGAATGTGCATTATCGGTGGACAAAGCAGTCCAACGGCTACAGTACTGCGAGGAAGGCTGTACTCAGTACAGTTTTGTAAATTGCTAATGGCTCGAGGGATAATTGACCTTCATTTTGCAGCCCAGAACTGCTATAAAGACTATGTCATCACAGAAAGAGTTATTCCTACGTCTAAAGTGTTATATTGGTAGATTTACGGAGCACCGTGCTGTTAGATGAAAATATCTCTAGCCATAACCGTACTATACGTTGATTATTCCAGAAATCCTTTGGAATTTACACCATCAGTGAGCAATGTAGCCCAACCGCTACATCGCTGTGATAATAGATGTACTCTGTAGTTTGCCGTCAATCATTAACATCTCGAGGCTCTGTGGATGTGTATTTTGCTATTACAGCATTGTTGTGTAATTTAAATCATCAGTCAGTACATTATTCCAACGGCTACAGTGCTATATTCGTGGACGTTGTAAGTGTTGTACTGACAGTTGCAAATGTCTATAGCCACAATGGAAGTATAGATAGACCCTTCCAGAATTTCCTTGGAAATTACATCGTGGGTGCACACATTAGTGCAACAGATACAGTAGCCGCATGACGGCTGTTCCCAGTATTGATACCATTTCTTAACATCTCTAGGGACAAGGGACATGGCCTTTGTCCTTCTAGAACATTTATGAAATATTATCCATCACCCGACAGATTAAAACAGAGGCAGCCGTGCTCTGTTTGTAAAATTATTGGGTACCGCACTAACAACTGGACACATCTCGAACAGCCGAATTATATATTTACTATTCTAGAATCACTTTCGAATTTCCGTCACCACTGAACAAAGGTGAACAACAGCTAAATTACTGTGGCGATGGCTGCACTCAGTACTGTGACATCAATCGCTAATATCTCGGGGCACAGTGGATCTGCATCTATGGTTCTAGATATGCCGTTGTATATATATATATGTATCATCAGTGATCAGATAAATCCATCGGCAACAGTGCTCTCTTAGTAGATGTTCTTGGGCGCCGTACTATTTATATCAGAGAGTCACTAACCAGAACCGCAACATAGATATGTCATTCTGGGATCTCTTTCGTATTTACATCATCAATGGCCAAAGCATTCCAGCGGCAACATTACTGTGACGAGGGCTGTACTCAGTAGTTTGTCGTTTCTCGTGAATTTATTGAAGATGCGTGGATCAGTATTCTGTCACTGTGATAGTTTTATGGAACATACCTTGCCATTGATCGGATTAATCCAACGAGAGAGTGCTTAATTAATGATTGTATTAAGTACCGCACAGTCAGTGGGAATATCCCAAGCCACTACCGTAATATACAATGACTGTTCCAGTATTCCTTTGGAACATACGTCATGAGTGGATGACGTAGACCAACGCCTACAGTAGTTAAATGGTGGTTATACTCGGTAATGTGATGCCTATTGTTAACGTTTCGAGGTATAATGGACCTGACTTTGATCCTTCTATGATCTTTATTAAACCTTAATCATCACTGTACAGGTACATACAGCGGCAGCAATGCTCTGCTGGTGGAAATACCAAGGTCCGTCCTGTCAATCGGAGATATCTCGAGACATAACCGTACCATACATTGATTATTCTAGAATCCCTTTCGAATTTACATCACCTGAGTACAATGTAGACTAACGGCTACGGCACTGTTATGATGGCTGAATCAGTAGCACGTTGTCAATAGTAAATATATCGAGGGACAGTGGATCTGTGTTTCGGCTTACCACAATCGTTTTAGAATATAAATCATCACTGAACAGACGACTACAACTGCTACAGTTTTATATTGGTGGACGTTATATGTTCCGCACTCTCAATTCGTTGTGCCTCAGGCCATAAGCGTATTATACATAATAATTCCAGAACAGCTATCAAATTTACATCAGTGAGCAATGTGGTCCAACGGCCACAGATCTGTGGTGATGGCTATAATGGTTACTGTGTTGTCAATCCTTAATTTCTCGAGGAACGATGGAACTGCCTTTTGTCATTTTAGAAAGGCTATAAAATCTAATTCATCGCTCAACATACATATACAGTGGCTGCAGTGCTGTGCTAGCAGATGTAATAATTAGCGTTCTGTGAATTGTGAACATCAATAGCCGTGACGGTTGTAATCATAGGATATTCCATATCTGCATTGGGATTTACATCATCAGTGAACAAAGTATTCCAACGCACAAATTCCTGTAACGATAGCTGTAACCAGTACTGTGTCGACAAATGTTGGTACATAGAGGGATTGTAGACCTGCAATTCGTCATTCTAAAATTGCTGTAGAACTTATATCACCATTCAACAAATTAAACCAGCGGGAACAGTGCTTTGTTGTTAGAAGTAATAATTACCATACTGTGAGTAGTATGTATCACTAGACATAACCGTAGCATACATAAGATATTCCAGAAGTCCTTTGGAACTTACATCATCTGTGACTAAATCAGTTCAACGTCTACGTCACTGTGAAGTTGGCTGTACTCAGTACTGTGTTCGCAATGCTAATATCTCGAGAGTCTCTGTATCTGCATTTTGACATTCTCGTATTATTATAGAAATGGAATCATCATGGAACATGCTATTACAACGGCTTCAGCCTTATGTTGGTGGATGTGGTAGGTACCACAGGGTCAATTGGAAATATGTCAACCCGCAACCGCAATATGCATTGATTATACTAAAACTGCTGTCGAGTTTACATCGTGAGTGAGCAAAGTAGCCCAACTGCTACAGTACTTTGATTATACCTGTATTCAGTACTGTGTCGTCAACCTTTAATACCTCGTAAACAGGTGAACCTGCACTTTGTCATTGTAGAATTCCAATAGATTATTAATCATCATTGAATCGAATAATCTAACGGCTACAGAGATACATTGGTGGATGAAATACACGCCATACTCTCAATTGTAGGTATCTCAAGCGATAACAGCAATATACATTCATAATTGGAATTTTGACCATCAATGGGCAAAGAAGCCCAACGGCTACAATACTGAGACGGAGGCCGTACTCAGTACTCTCCTGTCAATTTTCAATGTCTCGTGGTAAAATGGACCTTCATTTTTCGTTCTACAGTTGCTGTGGTACATGCATCTTCAGTGACCAGTTTAATCCATCGGCAGAAGAGCTCTGTTGTCAGATGTACTCATTAGCCTACTGCGAATTGTAAATATCAATAGCCACAACCGTTCTATGCATAGGTCATTCCAGACTTACTATGAAACTTACAACATTAGTTAACAGAGTAGCCCAACGTCTAGATTGCAGTGAAGATGGCTCTACTCAGAACAGGGTTGTAAATTGCCGATGTCTCGAGCGATCATGGAGCTGCATTATGGCATTCTGAATTTGTTACTGAATTTATATCATCATTGATCAAGTTAATCCAACGGCAACAATGCCCTATTGGTTGATGTACGAGGTACTGTAATATCAATTGAAAATATCTCAAAACCATTATATACATGGATTGTTCTAGAATTAATTTGGAACTTGCATCGTCAGTGAACAAAGTAGTACAACCGCTACATTGCTGGGACGACGGATGTGCTCAGTACTCTGTTGTCAATTGCTAATTTCGCGATGAATAATGGATATACATTTTGTGGTTCTAGAATGTCTATAAAATATAAATCACCATTGAACGGATAAAAACTGCGGTCGCCGTGCTCTACTGGTGGATGTACTATGTACCGTGCTCTCGGTTGGGGTTATCTGTATCCATGAACGCACTACACATTGTTTATTCTAAAATTGCTATGGAACTGACGTTACTAGTGAACCAAAGCACTCAATCGTTACGATACCTTTATGATGGCCGCACTCATTACTGTGCTGTGAATAGCTAATATCTCGAGGGATAATGGTCCTTCCTTTCTACTTCTTGAATTGCTGCAGAGTATACATCTTCAGCGACCAATTTTTACAATGGCGAGAGTGCTCTGTTTGTAGATATACTAATTACCGTACTGTGAGTTGTAAATATCATTTGCCTTAACCGCACTAAGTATAGGAAATACCAGTATCACTTTCGAAATCACGTTATCAGAGAGCATCGCTGTCCGCTACAGTACACTGGTGATGGCTGCAATCAATCATGTGCTTTCAATCGTTATCATTGCGGGGGACAATGGATATGTGTTTGTCATGCTGGAATATCTATAGGATCCAAATCATCACTCAACAGACTAAAACACCGACTGCTGTGCTCTGCTGGTGGATGTATTGAGTACGGTACTGTTAAATGGAAATATTTCATGCTATAAACGTAGAATATATTGATTTTTCCAGAATTGCATTGTAATTTGCATCAGCAATGGAAAAATTATTCCAACGTCAATAAGTGCCCTGTATACAGTTGGAAATATCTGTAGCAATGACCATACTATACAATTATTCTAGAATCGCTTGCAACTGACGTTACCAGAGAAAAAT
>NW_016907963.1:0-1047 GCF_001483705.2 Eufriesea mexicana | reverse complement strand
TACAGAGTCGGCAGTACTCAGCTGGTGGATGGACTTAGTGTCGTACTGTGAATTGCAAATATCACTAGCCATAACCGCACTATACGTACGTTATTCTAGAATCACATACGAATTTTCATCATCAGTGAGCAAAGTATGCTAAGGAATACATTACTTTTATGATGGCTGCAATGAGTGTGAGTGAGTGTCGTGAATAGTTAATATCTTGATGATCAGTGGATCTGTATTTAGTCATTCTAGAATTCTTATACTACTTAAACCTTCATTATCCCAATTAATCCAACGGCAACAGTGCCCTATTGGTGGATGAACAAAGGAACGTACAGTCAATATTAAATGCCTCCACCCATAACCATTATATTCATTGATTATTCCAGGATTGCTTCTGAATTCACGTAATCAGTGAACAAATTAGTCCAACGGCTATTTTACTGTGACGATGACAGTGCTCAAAGCGGTATTGTCGATTGTTAATATCGTGAGGTACTATGGATACATATTTTGTCATTCTAGAATTGTTATGGCATCATAATCGTCATTGAACAGAATAATCCAGCAGCAAGGGTGCTCTATTTGTGGACGCACCAAGTGCCGCACGGTGAATTTCAAATATCTCTATCCGTAACCGCGGTAAACATTGGTTACTCCAGTATCTCTTTAAATTTACATTATCAGTGAATAAAGCTCTTCAACGACAACAATAATGCGACAATGGCTGTACTCAGTACTGTGTTGTCTATAGTTAGCATCTAGGCGACAATGAACCTGCATTTCTCTTTCTAGTATTGCTGTGGAATGTACATCATCAGTGAATTTATTAGTACGTTGTCTGCTCTATTGGTTGAGGCAGCAAGTACCGTACCGTCAATTATAATTATCTCCATACATAACAGCGGTATACATTGGTTACTCTACAATGTCCTTAGAATATACCTTCTCAGTGAAGCAAGACATCCCACGGCTGCAATAGTATGGTGATGGCTATATAGTGCACCTTGTCAACTGTTAATGTTTCGAACGACAAGGGTACTGCATTTCTAGTCCTAG
>NW_016907962.1:0-1573 GCF_001483705.2 Eufriesea mexicana | reverse complement strand
TAGATAAATATAAATAAATTTATTGAAAATGTATTATTTTCTTTTACTTCAAAAACGGACAGAACTTTTCGGTAGATCTAACGTTAAATATAAAATATAAAATATCACAGTATCAATGATTTATATCTAGTAATTCCTAGCTGTGAAACATAGAAACTCCTATTAGAATTGAATAGAGTATTCGCTGAATCAGGATTATGGTCCAATGTTTCATGGCAAGAGACAGATCTCGGTCCTTTTTAAATATTTTCTTTCCTTTCCATTATGTCTATTTTAACAACGTCGGAGAGGTGAATAAGAGAAAAAGCTGAAAGCACGAACCTCGTGGTGTATTCGTCGAATAATATTTCAGCCCGGTATTTTTACCCAGGATTAACCGTTTCCTCGAAAATGAAAAAAAAGAAAAAAAAAAGAATTAAAAAGTACAGCGAAATATCATAGAACAGATCACGAATAAGCGCCTTTACTTTCGATCGTTTCCAAAGCTATTGTGAACCAAAGTGCAGTTCGAAATCTCTCTTCCTCGAAACTCGTTCTCTTCTCGTGCCTCAAAGAACATGGATCCAGTTTCGAATTTAAACATCGTCTGTCAACGGTACAGTTTTGTATCCTTTATTTCGCGATATTCGCACGCTGTATCAATTTCATTTATTTCCTCTTTTCCCAGAAACGAACAAAGAAAAGATCGGAAAACCGTGGTCGCGGGCAAATTAAATCGCGCGAGTTGAACAAAAATCCACCAGTCCATGTCACCAAATCCACCAAATCCACCAAATCGTGTATTTTTCGCGATCGACTGGAACAACATCGGAGTTATTTTTTCATCCCGACGAAAGATGATTAAATTTGGGCACCAATGATCGAATTGCGTTCGATCGTGTCAAATTTTCCGCAACAGATCCGGATTCGAGAATTCGACGTGGATGGTGAAATAAATCAGTTCGTTCTGACTAGTAAATATTGCTATATAAGTATCGTTAAGTACCACTTCGTCTAAAATAGCTAACATCGTTCAACGAAACGACGTCTGTGTATGGAAGCGGAAATTCCGATGTGTCGTATTGATCAGGTTTCGCTCAAACTTAATTTCCTTTATGGCAGCACCGTTTTAAAACGAAAAAGGAAGATCGTTACGGTCTACAAAGGAAATTCCCGCACCCCCGCGTAAGTTTTTAGGCAACGAATTAAAAATTGCGTATGCAGGCAAAGCTTGGGAAAATGTGCTTTGGCACTTTGTTGCGAGGCTTCCTGCTTCGGCCTTTAATTTGATAATAAACCTGTAATTTGAAAGAATAATTTACGATAGGTTGGAAATAAATTTAAAATGGTTACTCAGTAGTTTGAATCAACGATTATATATATGTATCATCGTATCAGATAATGTATACCGTGGGGCCATGATTGTTGGCTAAATCAGAGATCAGAAAGGTGAAATAAATCGAAACCGAATGGATAATTTCTCAGTAGTTTGAATCAACGATTATATATATGTATCATCGTATCAGATAATGTATACAGTGGGGCCATGATTGTTGGCTAAATCAGAGATCAGAAAGGTGAAATAAATCGAAAC
>NW_016907961.1:0-1254 GCF_001483705.2 Eufriesea mexicana | reverse complement strand
TTAAATTATTTCGACAAAATTATGTTTTATTATTATTTCATTGTAATATTTCATATTATATTTGATAAAATATTTTATTATTGTCATAGGCACTGATTAATCGTATTTTGTTAAGGCTGTTAGGATTCTCTGTTGAAACATTGAGTTTATATTAGTATATTGCTTGCAGTTGTAATTTAAATTATAGTATTTATAAATTATTGCAACAATATCCATCGACTTTTGTAGTCGGTTCACTGATTATGAACGATAGTATACAGCTTAGGGTGCTGCTTAATGGTGTAGGTATTTGATTAAACAATTTCTTGACAAATGCATATATCATGTTGGTCTTGCTTTTATTATTGCAGAAGCTATTTGAGGTCATCTTGTTACTATAACAATTGCACAATATCACACATTCTAGATCTTCCTCTCGAATTTCCAAAAACATACATATCTACATTCGTGCCGTCACTCGACCTCTCAAACTCGCATTCATACTAATAAAACCAAATCCACACTTCGAACCATCCTGTCCTGACCTCCATAATCGATCACAACCAGTTTTCACTTTGTTCAATGCAACGATCGTGTTTAACCCAAGCTTTCGCGCCTTTATCTTGTTTACCAAGTAGTTTAGTCTCGTAACCGTTTGATAACGGCGAGAAATGTTGAAATAAATTTACGAAATCGCCCGCAGGCAATTCTGGAAAAGGGGAATATTATTCGAGCACCGTTGGTGGCTGGCCCGAGCTTTCATCCCCGAAAATATAGCAGTCTCTCATCGTTGACGTCGTTTTTCGTCATCCACCAGCGAGCTGTTTTCGCGACTCTCTCCCCCTGTCGCGAATAAGCACGGCGATTGCTCGAAAAATCTTGCCCCGGACACGATCGCCTCGATTTTATCTTGTTTACGAACTACTCCGTGCTTCCTAACTGGCTAATAACAGGAAGGGAAACGTCGAAATAAATCCGAAGAATGGTCACGATTCTGCGAGATCGTTATTTGGTTCTATAAGCGAAGAGATGCTGGGTAGTAACGTATAGTTAATGGCTTAAGGTCCGAGAATCTTTTGCAATTTTGGGATGTATAAAGTTTCTTGGAATAGATCTGATACGTTGTTATGTTTTTATTGATCTTAACTGTTGTTTTCTTTTTGACATCTAAACTGTTCACTACACAAATCGATTAACTCCACTTTTTGAAAGATCTTAAATTTAAGTGCCAAAGCACTTGGTATAGTCATAACTTTTTATATTTATAATAACTTT
>NW_016907960.1:698287-731327 GCF_001483705.2 Eufriesea mexicana | reverse complement strand
AAGAAATAGAATCTGAAAGATAATTAGAACCTGAAACAAAAAGAAAGAATATTAACGCGACCCTCCCGACGTTGAAGCGACAACTGGCTCTAACCTTCACGCGGGCCCCTTATATAGCGGCGACCGTCCGGAGATCGGCGAAAATTTCCGAACTTTACCGATTCCTTTAAAAGTTACTTTTCCGCTGTAATAACTAATAATTTATTAACTTTCTTGACTTTTATCGTTAATATACGTTGCAAACTATTTGTTATCGACAATTTTAATTTGTTATTAACAATAAATTTATTAATTTATTAACTTCTTGTATTAGGTTCCGAATATATTCTAACACAAATACGTCGTTTGTTTAAGTAGTAGGCAATAATTTATTAATTTTTTCACTTTTATTATAAATATACGTTGCGAGCAATTTGTTATTAACCATATTAATTTGTTGTAAACAATCAGTCATTTATAAACTTTGTGCAAATTATAGTTACATTTTGACACAAATTCGTTCCAAGTTCAAGTAATAGCCAGTAATTCCTTAATGTTTTCACTTTTATTGTAAATTTACGTTGCGAACAATTTGTTATTAACATTATTAATTTGTTATTAACGATAAGTATTATAATTTATAAATTTTGTTTATGCTTTTCGAATATAAATTTTCGTGATGCATTTATGTGAAGTATTTTTATGCTTGATGCAATTTGTTAATAACAATTTCAATTTGTCATTAATGATCAATTTCATAATTTATTCATTTTTTATAAATTATAACTGCATTTGCACTTCCATACGATGAATTTCCATGATATGTCTATGGTATGTCAACATATCTTTATTTCTTCTCTATTCGTGGCAAAAATGAAATATTACGCGAAAAGCAAAAATGTTACAAGATTCATCTTCACTTTAAAAGTTGAGTGGCAGTTTATCATTTAACAATTTTATATTGCAAAGTTATTTGTGTACCGAATAACGAAATTTCTTTTTCGGAAATGCTTACAGAATGCATTACTGTATAACAAATTCGTGTCAGATAAAGAACTTTTTCCAAAAATGCAAGAATATCCGTAGAAAAGGAAAGAATATCCGTAAAAGCATTTGTATATTTGTCGTCTGTCAGATAAAGGAATGAATGTTGATTGTCTAATTAAAACTGCTGTTTGAACGAATAGCGTAGATGTTAGTTTACTAACTCTGGTTATGTGCTCCTAATATATTTTAATAAATCAAATCGGCATTGGAAAATTCACTAATTACTCAATATCTGTGATTAATTTACTAACTTTTATAATTACATCATAAAGACAGATCCTTCAAGAACTTTTCAATTTAATTTTCGATATAAATTTGTCCCTAATTAATTAATTATTAATGATTATTCTACGCAGTGTTTGAATTGTTGTCGAAGTCGCCATTGGTTTTTCATTAATTACTATCTTCTGCGTAATCAAATTATGACCTTCATGCACGCATTATATAAACAACATCCTGGGACATCTTCATATATCACTTTTGTTCACATTTTGATTCTAGTTTCGTTTAGTATTAAATATTTTCACGGAAGATTGTGACGGTCGTCGTTACGAAATCATGGACGCCATCAAACAATAATTAATAACTAACAAATTAGCGTGAAATTCTTTACGAAAATTATATAAGAATGTTACCTAAAGTTCCAGCTTTGCAATGAAATTATAAAAGTTCATAAATTAATTACGAAAATTGAGTAATTTATATACATTTCACTGTCGGAGCACTTCCATTCTTTTCTATCCCCTCTCTGTCCTTGTTTGTCACGTGACGAGCACTTCGACGACCTCCTCGTCTATTCTATATTCCTATTACTTTTCCGAGCATATGGTCCAAAATCATAGATGGTGCTGATCGCAGGCGGTAAAATTTTTGTTCGATCTAGATACCTTTTCCGGTCATGTGCTCCTAATACATCTGAATAAATTTATTCGGCAGTAGAAAATTAATAAATTTCCAAGTTTCTGCAATTAATTCACGAATATTTATAGTTGCACAGCAGAGTTGGAATTATAGGCAACATTCTTATTCAATGTTTGTACATAATTTGATGCTAGTTAATTTCTTATTAGTAATTATTTATATTTTCGTAAAAAGTAAATTGTTTTATTAAGAAATTTTATTTACAATGTTTTCATAGGCAAAAAATGAATACAAAATAAAAAATAGAATTCAAAAAAACTACCATCTATGATTGAGAATCGAACCCCGGATCTTCAGTATAGTATTTTAAGATATAACTAGATGGCGTCTACTACTGTCTTTGGTATACAAAGTGTGGTTTGTGATTTGGAAGCTATTTGATTTTCAATGCAAATTTTGTTGTAATGATTAAAATATTAGTAGATTTCATTTGTTAGTATAATATGGCACCCACTATTCAAACTAACGGTAACACAACCGAACGTGATAAACGTACGGCAAGACCAGCAGAGAAAAGGTAAAAATTCGATTATAACCTATTCTTCATTTTCATATTATATCCCTTTTTATTATTTTTATTTCAGATCAGAGTTAATATGTAGAGTTAAATATTGTAATACATTACCTGATATACCATTTGATCCAAAATTCATTACATATCCTTTTGAATCTACTCGGTAAGATCATATTTTTAAATATCAACAATATTGTGGATACTGTATAATTGAATAATATTCATAGGTTTATTCAGTATAATCCAACATCACTGGAACGTAATTATAAGTATGAAGTACTCACAGAACATGATTTAGGTGTAGAAATTGATCTTATAAATAAAGATACATATGCTGGAGATGTCAATGCTCAGTTAGATCCTGCTGATGAAAAACTTCTAGAAGAAGATGTCCTTACTCCACAAGATTCTAAAAGATCTAGACATCATGCTAGAAGTGTGTCTTGGCTGAGACGTACTGAATATATTTCCACAGAACAAACGAGATTTCAGCCACAAACTGTGGATAAAGTTGAAGCTAAAGTTGGTTATAGCATCAAGAAAAACTTCAAAGTAAATCTTAATATTTATATGTTTATTTTATATTGAACCTTTTATTTGATATATAAATCTTTATTTTTATTCTTGTATTCATAGGAAGAAACATTATATATGGATCGTGAAAGTCAAATAAAAGCTATAGAAAAAACATTTGAAGATAATAAGAAATCAATTGAAAGACATTACAGTAAACCAAATGTAGTACCTGTAGAAATTTTGCCAGTATTTCCAGATTTCAAGGTATTTTAAATACTTCTATTTAATATTAATATTTTAATGTTTTATTATGTTTTTATTTACTTTTTCAGCTATGGAAATATCCTTGTGCACAAGTCATATTTGATTCAGATCCAGCTCCAACTGGACGTTCGGTACCTGCTCAAATTGAAGAAATGTCACAAGCTATGATACGGTAAATTTGTATTTTATTACAGTTTGCTAATTATTTTGTAGTATTTTATTACATGTTATAACAGAGATATTGCTTTAGGGGTGTGATGGATGAAAGTGGTGAACAATTTGTAGCATACTTCTTACCATTGGAAGAGACATTAGAAAAGCGTAGACGAGATTTCACAGCTGGTATTGACTATGCAGATGATGAAGAATATGAATATAAAATGGCTAGAGAATATAATTGGAATGTTAAGAGTAAAGCGTCAAAAGGATACGAAGAAAATTATTTCCTTGTCATAAGACCAGATGGGGTATGTTCTATATTAAAGTAATAGGTAACAAAGGATTTGTTAGATATAATAGAAGCATATATTTTTATTACTCGTATTACAGGTGTATTATAATGAGTTAGAAACACGAGTACGTCTTAGCAAGCGTCGTCAAAAAGTTGGACAACAACCAAATAACACGAGGTTGATAGTGAGACATCGTCCGCTTAATGCTAATGAATTTAAAATGCAAAGATATAGAGAAAAACAGTTGGAACCACCAGGAGAAGAAGATGAAGATGAAGAAGAAGAAGAAGAAGAGGAAGAAGAAGAACCTCAGCAAGAAGCTGAGAAAACAGAGGAAAGAGGTCAATAGTATTATACAAACTTCTATTGGCTATATATTTTACATATTTGAAATATAACTTTATGATTTAATTTTATTTTAGAAGGATCTGAAAATGAGGCTGAATCCAGAGCATCATCAAGAGCATCATCCAGAGTATCCAGTAGAAAATCTCGCTCTCGTTCAAAATCGGGTTCTAGATCAAAATCTCGTTCTGCGTCACCATCGAAGTCTCGATCTGCTTCTCGTTCACGTTCGGAATCCCAGTCCCCTTCTAGATCGCGTAGCAAATCAAGATCAAGATCTGGTACTCCTCAATCTAGAAACTCTTCGAAATCAAGATCTCGATCAAAGTCACCTTCGAGATCTCGTTCTGGATCTCCAGTTAAATCTCGATCTGGATCCCCATCGAGTTCGAAATCTAGATCGAAGTCGAGATCTCTTTCACGATCAAGATCAGCTAGTGGCAGTGGAAGTGAGTCTGGTAGTGGCAGTAGTGAAAGTGGTTCTGAAAGTGAATAAATAATAAAAATTGGAAATGTTCTACCATTATATGTATATACTGATTGTTATAAATGTAAAATGTAGTAGATGCGGTCAAAACATTTTTAATAATAAAAAAATGATCGATAAAGAAGGTTACACTTCCTCATAATCATTATGTTTAGTATAAAAATGTGCCGATAGAGTGCAGTTCAAGTTCTCTTGCGTTCACCTGCAAACCTCTTTTGAGTAGCATTGCATCATCAGCATGACGTACCCAAACTGTGTTTTACCCTAACACGCATGGCACATTACTAGCAACAAAAGTTTCAATATTGAAGTTTTCAGAGTGATATGAAGCCAAAAACATAAAGATTTACATACAGCATAAAAAGTAAGTAAAAATTAATATATACAAAATGCAACATTTTTCATAATATGAGACTACAGTGTTCTAAACGTTTAAAATTTACTATGTATTCTAAAAACATTGACTTCGACTTATATGACGCACTACTTGATATGCATTCGTAGTTGTATATATATCACATGCAGTACATGTAGTATTTTAACTCACTACGTAAACATATAATAAAAAATATTTAAATCAGTTTAATGTATTTGATTTAGAAGTTCAATAATATATTTTATGCAGTACTAGTACTTGTATTCAATGTTATTATCTTTTTTAATCCTTTAATTTTTAAAAACTATAGTCTAAGTTTTTAAATTTAATATATTTCTTTAAATTAATTATAGATGGCACCAAAGAATAAAGAAAATAATACATCTGGAAATAAAAAGAAGAGGCAAGTTTCTGAAGAAGAAGACGATGAAGACTATCGAAGACGTAGAGATAGAAATAATCAAGTAAATAAAAGTAATTAAATATTTTATTGAAAATGTATTATGAATATTTGTTTAATGTTTTAATTTTTTTATAGGCTGTAAAACGTTCTAGAGTTAAAAGCAAATTACGAACACAACAAACATTAGAACGTGTAAATCAATTAAAAACAGAAAATGAATTACTCGAGGAAAAAATTAAAATGCTTACAAAAGAATTAGGATTTTTGAAAGACCTTTTTCTTGCACATGCAGGTATGTTTATATTGCGACTATTTAATTTTTTTATAGTTCTTAGTACATAAATTATATCTATAATTGTAGGTTCAAGTCAACATTCTATGAATTTTCAAGATGTAGACTTGAATGCTCTTCTGGCTGAAGACACAAAATCTGTGGAACAAGTGAAAGAGGCATCTAACCCATAGGTCATAACTAATTCCACGTGAAACAAGTAACGTGGTATTGATCAGATCTGAAGATGCACTTTGGTTCGTCTATTTCTAGTAAACAGTCAGATATCTTGGAAAGATATCTGCTTGTAATTGACTTTTAATGAATTTGAGATGCATGAAATTTTAGTGTATGCAGCTCATTGCATGTGAAATTCATTATTATTGGAATCTCAAGTATTGAATGAGAGAAGGTACAAAATTCAAATACTAAAAAGTTAACAATGCATGTAGAGGTAGGAATTGTTTTCAGTGGAGGAAATGACAATATGTTATATGAAGAAATATATTGTATCAAAGAAGGAGATAGGTGTATAACAGAGCATGTGTATGATATATTTAAGTGCTTAAGTTTAGAATAAACAAACTCAATAATTCCACAGGGAAAATATTTTATGTATTTCGTAAATTTTTATTTTTTATGATGTTATACATAAGATACTGTGAATTATAATTACTTATAATAGCATTATTTTAATCATTCCATTATAATTGAATTGTCAACATTTATCGTTAAATATTTTATGCAATTGAAGCGTTAAAGAGAAAGTTTCATAAGCTATATTATGACAAGATTTTTTTTTAAAAAGCTATATTACTATAGAAAAATGTTCATTGTTACAAAGTGTATGAATTGTCAAGAGTATTTTTAAATGAAATAAAACAAAGTACCTGGAAGTTATAATTATTTATTCCATGTATAAATAAATTTAAATTGAAAATAGAGATGCACTTTCGATGAAAATAAATAATGTAGGTTTCCCCTAGAAAAACACCTGTCATCATTCAGTTACTAGATTCAATGTTGACTTCAGTGATTTGAGTTATTTTTTTAACACTGGCATGAATTTTAATATTCAAAGTAAATAATTGAACAACTTAAACGAAAATTTGGATATGGGGAAAACAACGAGAGTAGTTGTTTGTGGAATGAAAGGTGTAGGAAAGACCGCGTTATTGGAACAACTTATATACGGGAATGTCAATGTCAAGACAGTAAGAATCTAGGTTATGTTTGAACAAAATCAGTTGTAAAAGAACATTTGTATGTTACGTACTGTTTTGTAATTTTAAATGCACAATTTGATCGTAAACGAAATTAACGTGATATTACATACTTATTTTATGAAAATTATATTTTGTAATGTAATAGGAAATTCATCCTACGATCGAAGATATTTATGTTGCAAACATAGAAACGGACCGTGGCACGAAGGAAAAAGTGCGATTTTATGACACGGCAGGACTGGAATCTCTTCAAAATAATGCAAATAATCAACAATTACCGCGGCATTATCTTGGTTTTGCAGATGGATATGTTCTAGTTTATGATACTGCTAAACCTGAATCTTTAGATGTACTTTTTCCATTGAAAAAGGATATTGACAAAAATAAAGACAAAAAGGAAATAACCGTGATCGTTATTGGAAATCGAAGTAAAACAGAAGAAGACTCTCATAGTTTGGAGAATACAGCAAGCAAGGCTGCAAATTGGTGTACAAGAGAGAAATTGAAACACTATGAAGTAAATGTTATGGATAGGGGAAGTTTGTTTGAAGCATTCATTAATTTATCCTCTAGATTGAATCCTCCTACCAATAAGAGTACATTCCCACAATTAAGTATGGGTAGAAAAAATATTAAAGTTGAAGGTCCTTAATTACATTTATTTATAACTTACTTAGTTGTTCGTATTACCAATGTTAGTGGCATTCTTTTAATCACTGACACTGGTTTCATTGTTTAGTATGCTCAAATAACTTTTGTACAAAATAAGCGTATACTCAAAGGATAATGTACTTAAAGCATCTGTTTGTTTAGATGCTTATAGTATTGTACATGTATAGTGATAGTTTTTCGTAAGATATTGTTCAATTCTATGTACAATATATTGTGCATTTCGTTCCTTGTTTGTACTTAAAATAGGTATATATATATATATATATATATTATCGAATGATCGATCGTAAATCGCAATTAACTTCATTCGTAATGTTTGCTTGCTATAAAAACTTCATGTATAATGCCCATATGGATAATTGAAGTGAAGCGATTTACCATTCAATCGGCTTTGTCAATTGCCGTAAACAAATATTCGTTCCGAACACATAATCCCACAGTTTACTGCTAATACCATAACCTGAAGAAGGCAATTTTCATTTATAAGAGATTTGTCTAATATTTTCGAAGTAAAAAGAGTGTTACCTAAGTCATGATGTAAGAAATGATGATAGTTATGACTTCTTTTCAATAAATACATATACGTTCCGTCTTTTGGCGCTCCATGATGTAAATAATAATGTATTAAATCGTAACAAATATAGCCTATGGAACAAAACTTTTCTTATTAATACATAATTAATGTTCTTAATAGGATTATCAAATCTAAATATGTATATCGTTGATATTACCTGTCACTGTACCAGCCATTATAAACGATACCGCCGTTTGTGGAAACAGTGCTTCATAAATATATACTAATAATCTTGTAATTATTAAAGCTGGAATAGGAGGAAATACCAATCTTCTACCATCAAACGGTGCCTGTGAAATAGGAAACGAAATCGTTAAGCGATTTTAATTAATTTTGGCTTATCGAATTATCTCCTCGCTGTTTTTTGTTTTTCTCTTTTTTTTTTTTTTTTTTTTTGTAGAAATTGAACGAATTCAATGATTAACGATTAATTTTGTACCTTGTGATGGACGCCATGAAGCAGAAAATGAAAGGATATAAGTAGTTTAGAGTTAGTAGGTGGTTTAAAGTGAAAAAGTTCACGGTGAAGTACATATTCTACAAGACTCCACATAAATATACCTAGTACGTACGAGATTATAGATTCGAACAAGGTGGTTCCTGAAAATTACGAAAAATTTAATAGAATATATATAATAATGAAATTACAATAATTTTTAAGGAAATTAGCGAGCGGCAATTACGTGTAGAGGAGGAAGTTGTTGAAAATGTCGAATTCTGTAATATATGCAAATATCATGGAAATTGGTGATGGCTACATTTCTCTATATAAGCACCATTTTGAATTACGCATTTATAAGGTATGTTAATACAAAATTTATAACAATCGATCGTCCCTTGGATAAACTGATAATGATGTATTTTAATTGTTTCGTAGCAATTGTTACTTCGTTATAAACCGTTATTACTTCGTGTATTAATAAAGTAAAAGAAGAAATGAAGAAAATAAAACGAATAAGATACAGTTACCGGTATTATTGGCGATATTGTTCATCCATCCCGTATAGACGAAGTAGATAACAATCGGGATCCATATTATTGGAATTAGATACCAAGGAGTAATCGTTATATTTTCTAAGATCTTTGAGTCGAAAAGTCTAATATTCCGATTCACTGGTAAATTGACCCACTCCCAATACTGATGACCTAACGAACCTACTTGTGGAAGTATAGCGGCGTTCCAATCGATCAGGTTCTATAAACGTTTAAATGAAACCATCGTCAGTTTGCAAGTCTCGATGTTTCCCTTACATTTCCCTTAAAGCGTAAAACAAAGGCGAAACAATTCGACACGAATATCAGGTATTCTTATAAGTATCCTTGTACTCACTTCATACTTCTGGTACGTTTCCTGATTCTTTACCGTGAACTCTTCCAACAGGTGAAACGCCGCTTTCGAGTGAGGATTCTCTTCGAATACTTTATCCAAGCTTCGATTTTTAAAGTAATTTAATACTTTCTTTCCACCGGGATGGTACGAAAGAAAGTCGTGTATGTTGTACAATTGATTTTGGTATTTAATTAGAAACTCATTGCTATTCTTATTATCCTCGATCGATTGTACTTGAGATTTCGATTGCTCGGTACGTTTCCGCACGTCGCCGTTAGTATCCGTCTGTCTCGCCATTGAATCGATCAAGCCGGTTACTATTCGTAATCACTATGTCGTTTATCGTTTCAAGAGGAAATAATATCGTGCGGAAGTGAAGCGTCGTAAATAGCAAGTTGAACGGTGGACGAGCAATGAGCAGAAATCTGTGAACTATCTACTTTTGATGATCGACTATTTTATCATCGCACACACGAAACCTTGTTAAAATACGCGTATGCGGATATCGTATGGACATACCATGCTATCTTCCATGTGTTACTTACCTTGATAAGTTCCTATCTATACACCACCGCCCTCTTCTAAATTTTTATTATACTGACTACGCATGGTCTCCTTTTTCTGCTCATTACGGTGCATTACTTGGAATCGTTGACGATTATCGTTGTTTCAACACGATTATATCATCGAGCATTATCTAACCTGGCGTTTATCGTTTGTTTCTCTTCCGTTTCTTTCCTTTTTACACCAGTCCGCTGTTTCTCTTGCACTTCGTTACGCGGTTTCCTGTCACATCCGATGGACACGCGGTGGTAGTAACATTGGCTAACAATAGGATCGAATAAGAAGGACTTTCGAACGGAATCGTAGGCACGAGGTACGAGCGTGAGAAAAGTCGATAAGCACACAACCATGGCCTCGTGTACTCGGCAATAAATAAGCTTTTATTTAAACGTCTTGGATATTTGTGTATACAATATACCCTATGTACGATCTATATTTAAATGTCTACGAACGCAGCAGCGATCATGCTCCGGTGTGTCAAGTGGAAAAAGGAAAAAAAAGGAAAAAAAAAAAACAGAAGAACGGAAAGAAGGGAAAAAAGGAGCGGGGTAACACCCCTTTCGTGGGGTAGATCTGAGCACTCGCGCTGCCAAAAATATAGCATTTCGAGCATCGCCGGCGCAACGCGATGAACAGTGGTATCCGGTATTCTCTTTTTCTCTTAGCATTGCTATCGATGTTCTCGAGCCAGGTACTGATCTCATCAAGCGAACGTGTATCGCCCGACGGAAAGATAACCGCCCTTACGTTTCCTGGATATTTGATTTTGCGCGTCGATGACGCGATCGGTCTTGACAGCAAAGCGGAAACGAGCGAATCAGCGATAGGCGCGAATAACCGTGTGAGCGTACGTGTGCTCCACTTGATAGCTAGCTTCCGATCTGCCAAGATACGATCGCGTAATCGACATCGACCTTGTCGAACTCGCAACGGATTAAACTTTGGACGAAGACTCGAATCATCGCGACATTTCCGCTTCGTGGTTCTTCCCCTTTCCCTATTTTCTTGCCTTTCCTTTCCCGTCGCTTTTCTTCGCCCCTGTTTGTTAAGTACGGCCCTAAAAGATTCTTCGACCCGGTCGCGACATTCCTGCCTCGGAGAAATCTAAATCTGACGGAATTTCGCGGTCTATCTCTGCCTTAAGTAAACGGGTTTCTAGCGAGTCGGAAGTATTACGAAACTCGCGGCGAAGAGATACCGTCTATACGCTATGTCCTACTCGTACGGCACTATTTAGACGAGTAGGTGTATAATCTCTAGTTTGCTTTCCGCATTTGCAACTTTTCTTTTGATCTTTTTCCTCTCGTCTCGTTCTCACCCCTGAGGTTTGGAAGCAATAGGAACGTAGGCATCGTCTAAGAAATCCATCGGGAATGGAGAAACGAACGATCGTTCGCGCGTACGAACGCGAACGTTTCGTTTCATTTTCAATTGGACGTGCCTTCGTTAGAACATACGGCTGATTCGTGACAACTTATCATCGATAAGGGTGACTCCGATGGTCGGTCGGCAGATCCTTCGGTTGAAATGTAAAAGCAGACGGCACTCTCTCTATAATCGCGAACGGGGGAGACTAATATCAACGCGATTCGTTTCTTCGCGATGGAAATCTATTTGGTTTTTAACACAATGCCGTCTTCAGGGTTTCGCGAGTAATTTTGCAATTTTCTATCCTTTTTCTCCGCCATTTTGTTTTGCTTGCTTCGCAATGCCGATTTTATCTGCGATCGAACGAAATAACCGAATTGTAACAGATCATTATACGATAACGTTCAGGCCGTTGAAAATGATTTAGGTCTCCATAAAAACTAAGCAACCGAACTTATAAAGCGAGCGGAGGCGCGACGAAACGATTTCGAGTGCGATTAAAATCGGTCTCTCTTTCTCTCTGTCTCTCCTTCTTTTTTTACCATGTACATGTCTGTAACGCCGAGTATTTTTCTGTGTTTTCTTCGCTTCTCTGTTTCTTATTTGCTTTGTACACGCTAATTCCCGCGTCACAGGTTCGACGGAAGTTAAGTATTGCTGTTGAAAAGCACCGATCGTCCAGTTCTCTCGTGTCTCGATTCGGACCTGCAATTCGTATCGTTTTACGCGTCTCCCGGGAACCGAAATTCGAAAGGGACAAGTGTTCAATTATCCTTCTTTCCCTGCTCTGTTCGTAAGAAGAAACGTTGCGACAGAGGACATCGCGACACGCGACACTCGCTTCTTTTTAAAAGTCCATCACTTCCATTTTGAAGGGTTTACCCTGAAGCTTGTTGGGCACGATCTTCGTTATGGGCGGTGCGCTGTTATTGTCGTCGTCGCTATTCACGTCTTCGTCCTCCTCGGGAAAGTCCTCGAGACGATCGTGGTACTCGTCCAACTGAAAATCCAAATCGTTCCCTTTAACCACTTGCGGCCCTTGGTTCGCCAACGAGTCGTGAACGAACAATCGCAGCTAAGGCTATGCGTGATCGTTTGTAAGTAACATAGGCCAGCCAGCGCGTGATCTTTATCAGTGAAAGTGCGGTGCCAGTGAAATAACAAGCGAGAAAAAGCTCCCTTGGTGAGCTTCGGCATTTACATATCGCTCTTTTCTTTATTATTTTTTTTTTTTTTTTTCATATTCATTTCACAGACAACATGCCGATCTTCGTACGACGTCTAAGAATCGTCGGTTCGCTAAGACTTAAAAGATTCAAAAGCCGAAGACAAGGCGCCATCCGTGTTCCCTCCGATTCCCATCTCGTGCTCGACGATCATTATCCCGGCGGAACAAAAAGAAGGAGAAAAAAAGACGGAAACGAGGGTGCAAAGCGCGTAAAATTAAGCTAAGAGCATTCCATAAACGGTAGTATACTACGGACTCACGTGTAAGGTAGCTATGGAAGAAGCGATTAATCGACGTTACCGCACACAGAACGGACGCTTCCCTATAACTGCAGGTACGTCCAACGTAAATCTTAATGCTCGTCCAGGCTTAATCGACGCACCTTGAGCACTTTAATTCCTCTCCCCTGATTCGCACCCGCGACGATAACCATATGCGCGCCTCTTGGTGCGCCAATTAAGTCGCCCTCTGTTATGGTGACTACCTCTCTACGTTGTCTAAACAAGCATATATGAACGTGCCCCGCGTGTTTTATCCACAGATGCGATTGGTGATAACAACGAGTCGACGAATCAGAGAGACGAATGAGATTGATCGTGTGAATAGCAAAGGCTAGGCGATCTCCTCAGCTCCGAATAGAGACAGTGTCGTTTGATTTATCGAGCACATTGTTCGAATGTACGGTAGTCACATTGGTGAACGTTCAAGAAGCTATAGAGAATGTAGATAAGAGAAGCACACAGATGCAAATGCGTGTGTCGAGATGTAGAGTAGAATAGAGAATGACGGGGAGGATGAAGGGGACGCGATCGATTAAGGTGAAACGAGCTCATCGCGATCGGAGAATCTCAGGATCTACTCACATCGACGTCGCCCATCATCTCCTTGGTAGAAACCGTGGTGTCGATGCGTCGTATGCTGCCTTGATGGATATCAACATCCAGCTTGACGCATTGGAACCGCCTCAAAAGGAATACGATCGGTATTGGCGCGATGCCCGCGAAAATGATGACAACCGCTATGGCCAATACCCAGCTGGGGTATGCGGTGGGCACAGCTATACCCTGGAACGAACGAAGAGAAACATGGTGGAGGGGCGATGTTAAAAAATTAGATAGTGAAATATCGAACGCGCAAATCCCTCCTTACCTGTGACGCGTCCCACGCAGAATATTGAGGCTTTTTGATGAACATGGACGCTATACTGGAGACGAGAATGCAGACCATGATTATAGGGGCGAGAAATCGCCAGGTAAATTGCCAGTACGTCCCAGGTCTGTATCCCGTCATTTCCTCGATGTCTTTCGTGAATCTGGGGAAGAAATTTGCTTATACTCCACGTGGAAGGAGAGGCAAGCTGCAGAAAATATTCTAGAAAATATTCCAGCCTACTTTTCGTGGCCGTAGATGAAGATGACGGACACCATTTCCATGAGCGCGACCATCACGAGACCGATGGTACCGGCGAAGCTGTCGAACATCTTGAGCCAGTATTCTCCCGCGCCGGTGCAGAATATCAAACCGACGAAGAAGCAGACCGTGCAGACCACTCCTGAGGAATGAAACGATCGGTTTAAAGTCCCCGTAAAGATCGACGAAAAGATGAGAACCACGACGATCTCGTACCTGTCATGTATTGCTTCTTTATTCTCTTGAACAGATCTATGTCGAAGATCACGCACAGCATGCCTTCTAGTATACCGATCTGGGAGCCCAGGCCGAGTGCTAGAAGCATGAGGAAGAAGATGCAGGACCAAAACGGGGCACCGGGCAGCTCGACTATCGCCTGCGTGAAGACAATGAAAGCCAACCCTGTTCCCTCGGCGGCCTGGCGACGAGCGATCGATTTTTAACAAGGACGAAAAGACGAGAATAAATGGGAAATAAGACGCGAAATAACGTTGGACAATTACGTTGTCTAATTGCTCGCTGAGACTGCACGTTTTCAGTGTGAAGTTCAACGCGGCCGTGTCCAAGGTACTTAAAGCTTGTTCGTACTCGTCCATGGTGATGTTCTCATGCGTTATGAGTCCATTTTGAAATAGTAAGTCTTTGTTACTGGAACAGGGAAACGGGTTGGACGATCGTTAACGGTGGAGCTGGTCTCTTTGTTGGATTTCGACGGAACGCAAGCGGAAAAATCTGTTTACCTCGCGAGGCACTTATCGACGTTTGTCATCGCCTTAAAGCCTAGAATGGCGAATATCACGACACTCGCGTAAATAGCGGTGAAGGCGTTACAACCGCTGACCAGGATCACGTCCCGGACGCAGTTGTTGTCCGGAGTGTTGTACGAACCGAACGCGATCAAGGAACCAAACGCTAGTCCGAAACTGTAAAAAACCTGCGTCGCTGCGTCGAGCCAGACCATCGGCTCTAACAGTTTCTCGATCTGTCAGGGGAAGAATAGAAACATGAGGAAGAAGGATGAAAACGACGCGTGACAATCGCGTGGACTGAGAAAATGAATTACCTTTGGCGTGTACATGTGGGCCAATCCAGCGCTGGCACCTTTTAACGTTATTCCACGAATAAAAAAGATAGTAAGCACCAAATACGGGAACATGGATGTAAAATATACCACCTTTAAATCAAGCAGAAACATAAGTGGTTGACACAGTATATCTGACTTTCGCGTTTACTCGGGGGACAGGGGGCGGAAACGGGGATGTCGGAGGAGGCGGCAGTTCGAAGGGAAAGTAAACGAGCACCGGCGGGGAAAAGAAAAACCAATTAAAACACTCGACGCGTCCTTACCTTTCCCGATGATTGTATTCCCTTCATCACGATAAAGAAGACGACGATCCAACTCAAGAGTAGACAAAGGACGATCCACCACTTGAGACTCTGCCCTTCTTGGATCGACGGTGCCGCGTCCAACGTGGTTCTGTACCAAAAATAGGCAGTTTCCGAACTCTTCACGCATTCCTCGACTGGCTTGCCATCAACCTCTGGACATTGCGCCCATGGTAACGGTTCCTTTAAATCGCGAAATCGTTCGGCGTGAAAATTTCATGGAAAAAAAAAAAAGCTTGAAATTCGCGTGGAACGCGAAGCAGCGGATATACGACACGCGTGTAAAAGCGTCTAACGTCTAGGATCGAAGACTACATCATGCGCGACGCGCGTGCCATTTTGTCCGATATGATTTCTCGCCTGACTGGCGTTTGCAAAGGAAAATTGAAATCGACAGGTACTTACGCCGAACTTAATCGTGACGGCCTAATCGAGCGCGGCATGAAACATAAATCGCACAGGTTAGTCGAACGATCGTGAAACCGTTCTATTCCCAGCCGTTACATTTCCCGCGATATTCCATCGATCAATTAAACGCCATAATCGTTGGTAAGAAGCACGTTCTCGATCGGCGGAATAACAACGGCCACGGTATCGATCGTATCGATCGGTCATCGGAAAACGAAAGGACTCACCTCGAGCGAATTGAAAAGATAATAGAAGCACCAGGTAATGATGACGTTGTAATAAAGCGCTACGAAGAAGGTGACGATGCAAGATGCTATTCCTATACCGCCTAGCCATGGATGTATCGTGTTCCATACACCAAGGGCACCCTGTCGCATTCGTTGACCGAGACCCAGCTCGATTAAAAAGAGGGGTACTCCCTCTAGGATTAGCATCACGAAAAAGGGGATGAGAAAGGCACCTGAAAAGCGTCCCGTGCATAACATGTTTTTACCCCCGGCTATTTTCTTTTCTCGCTCTCTAAAACGAGATACGCATTCTTCCTACTCTCCCTCTCTCTCTCTCTCCCGGTAAAATAATATCCTTCGTTAGACCCCTTCCCAACCCCATAGCCTCTCTTGTTCAACTGACCCCTTATTACAGGAATGAATGCCATAACCGTTCTCTTTTAATCTCTCCCATTTGGCAGGCCTGGCCGTGTCCCTGCTTACAGAATATTCTTCGTTCCCCTTTTTTTTCGCGGTAGTCTAGTTCGAGACAGCCGCAGCCGGAGTGTCTGGTTCGGTATTGATCGAGTGACGTGTACGAACGTGCATTACGTAGGTTACACGTTCGATCTCGTCCCGGCATTCTTTCTCATTTTTTCCTCTCTTTCCTTCTCCTTCGTTAATTCCGTCCAAAGTATTTCGCCAACGTCATTACACCGCCGACTATTGACAAATCCTGTCACGCTGCGCGCGATATTGCCGCGATTACGCGTGTCCGCGTACGCGGAAAGCTGCTCGTTGCGAGTTCGAAGCACGAGATTCCGCCGTGCGATTTTCTCGATTTTTTCCGCAAATCGTCCGAGCAAAATTCCTCGTTCCACTCGCATCGTCCCGTCGTATCGCGCCGCCGCTTTCGCGCTATCGATTCGCAGGCTCCTCTTGGCGAACGTACCCTTCGCGGCCAACTCGCACCGCGTCGCGGGAATAAAGAGCGACGACAAAAAGCGAGAACAAAAAGCCGTGGAACGAAAGGCGAAGGGATGTCTGAAAATCGCGGTTTCCCTTTCGCAGAAGCTGTTTGAAGAGGCTCGTGAACGGGGCAAGAGGGAGGAAGGGGCGACCGATAGAGCGGTTGCGGATGCGAAATTGTTACGTGTTCGCCGATAGAACGTTAAAAATCGATCGACGCGCGTCGGACGTCGGCGTCAGGCTGAACGGCGACCTCGACGTCGGTGTCGTATCGCGGCTCGTGGAAATTTCCATTGAAAATCGAGAAGGACCTGGCTCGTTTTCGGTACAGCGGCATATATCGCGTGCCCCGCGAATCGTTACCGCGAATCGCTGACCTAGCCAGTCTGCTGAAGGAAACTCGCGTTCGTTCCTCGCGTACGTTTCTCGCGTTCTGCGCAATACAACTCTCTCTCTCTCTCTCTCTCCCTCTCTCTCTCTCTCTCCCTCTCTCTTTTTCCCTCCCCTGTTCACCGAGTCTTGGCTCGTCGACGTTCGCAATTCCCGATGGAAACTTCCGCGACGAAATTCGTGGGGGCGTCCGATTTAACGGCCGCGTAAACCACGTTTCTGTGACGTAACGCCTGCCGTCGTGATTTCATTCGCGGTTCACCCGCCACCCTTGCTCGCGCACCCACCCACGTAGGCCAGCAACGTCTGCCTTCGCGATACGCGTATTTCCGTTCCGTTTGCATCGGAATGTAATCGAGTTACGCCGGTCGGGGTATAGGTCGTGGATAGAAAGATCGTGGATCGAAAACGGAGGGTTCAAGGGCGAATTTTATAGGATTTGATTCGAGTTTCCCCGGCTATCTCGTCCCGGTGTGTGGATTTTTGGGAACGGGGAGGAGAGGGGCACGCGAGGCGCGAAGCGTCGCGACGAGTGAAATTCGTGGACGACGCGCACGGATCAGGCCTTCGCGACGTCCTCGTTAGTATTTCGAAGATACGCGAAACGCTCGGAAGATATATATTTTTAAGCGGACGGCATACGACGGGGGCTGTTGGTCGAATAGTGTGACCGAAAATAACGTTTAACGTTGCGTTTTACGGTGGCCGCTCGACTCTGGCTGCTTTCGGTCTATCTTCGTTTTAGAGAACGTTTTTCGTGGAGAATCGAGCACGATTTAACGGTTCAAGACCGAGGCTATATCCTCGATATCGCGTCTTGCCTCTTACCCTTTTATCCCCTTCGTGTTTTCTATCTCCGTTTTATAGGGGAGAGACGACAAAGATGAAATTTAGAGGATTACGAAACCTCTCGTGGCGAATGTTACTTACCTCCTCCGTTCTGTTGGCACAGGTAAGGGAATCTCCAGATATTCCCGAGTCCCACGCTGTAACCGATAATACTGAGGAAAAATTGCATCTTGCCGCTCCATTCCGCTCTGTTCTCCTCCTTGGTTTCTTGACTGCCAGCAGCATTTTGGCTTCCGGTTACCACGATTGTCACGTTCTGGCCTGCCTGACGTTCCTCGTTCAACGGAGCCAGCTCATGCCCATTTCTCGTACTCTCGTTCTTGACTACCATGCTTCACCTCGGGGTCCCTTGTTCCAAATACGAATAATCCAACTTCCGCCTGTGCTTTCCGCTCCCTTTCACGGCCGCTCGTTCCTATTGCCTGTTCTACTCGGCAACGAGAGCCTTATTCTTATTCTTTCTTCCCCTTCTTTCCTGCCTTTTGTCGTTCCACGCGTTTATCGAGAGGCGAGACTCGATGGACCAGCACCGTTCGGGGTAAACCGGGACGGGACACGTGTAAAGAGCGTACAGACGTGTCACGAAAAAATCACCACGGCCACGAGATTACTGGCGACGGAGACGAGGGAAACGGATAATGGCAGCAACGAGTGGCTGCTATCGAGAGCAACAACAGTGTAACAATAACAACAAACGACGACGACGTTAACGACGCAGTGTCAACGACGCCGACGACGAAGACGAGGACGAGAACGGCGACGGCAGTTCAACAAAAGGCCCAACAAGGATCTTAATCGTTACGTTTAACTATAAGAATACTTTTTTTTCTTTTTTTTTTCTTTTTTTGCTATTATTATCCTTTATTCTTTTTTTTTTCTTTTTCTTCGTTTTCTCTCGAATACCGTTATCTCGGATAAGCTTACTTCGGCGAGTAGAAAAAATTGCTCAGGGCAACGAGGAAGGCATGCCTAGCACGAAGAACGCGCGGTCGTTGGTCGAAACGGAGCTGCCACGCGGACGCTGGCTGCTCCACTACGCGAGCAGCGGATGGCACAGACACGCGGGGCGTTCTTCCTCTTTTCCCTGTTCGCCTTACCCTGCTTAACGTTGTAAAAAATCGCGTGGCTCTTCAGCATCGATCGGTGAAATTATCGCGTTAACGCGACGGAAGCGGAGGCTCGTGGTTCGCGACGAGCTCGTTGCGAAACACGCAGGAAGAATGTTGCCGACGACTCGAAAAGATTGCGTTAATTTCGACGGAATTTACGCGAGGATTACGCGCGAATGAACGCGTCGCGATGCAAGGCTGAAAATCAACGATTCGGATATCTGTCTCGAGCGGCGAGTATAATCGATACGGCGTGGGTCGTGTACGAGGGAGAGAGAATCGTCGTAGGTCGGAGGGAATTTCTCCCTTGGATTTCCAGCCGATCTCGCTGGAACGATTCCCTGGTTTCTGTCGAAACGACACTGGCAAAGGAGGAGTCAACGACAGAGGAATCGAAACAAACACGGCGAACGCGAATTGCGATACGAGCCAGAAGAAACGAAGGGGATAAGGGGATGATCGAAGGAGGATGTGTGTACGACGACCGTTGTCGAGAGGACTTTTGTTCGTACGAGAGTGAACATCGGTTTACCACCCTTGGTACGAAAACGAAGCATCGATGCTCGCGAGAGATCACGACCGCGGGTTACAGGCACAGGAGAATCACTTGAACGCGTCGAAGGGGTCGAAGGAAGCTCACGGTTTCACGTTGCTGGCACACGATTATTGTCCTGGAACATGCCCCCGATTTTCTTCCGTCCTCTCTCTTTTCACAGCGTGACGCTGTTCCTCTCTCGGTTTTCTCCGCTTTCGTCTTCCGTGGATGCTGGTGTCCCTTTCGACTGCGTGTGACATAAGCTTCACGGTGCAGCGTGCAGTTCGAGAACCGTAGAAAATATTAACGACGATTTACTACAATCGGCAGCACCGTTTGCATCGCGGTCATGCTTCTCTTTTCTCGCGCACACGCTCCTTCTCTCCCTCTCTCCCTCTCTCTCTCTCTCTCTTTCTCTCTTTCTCTCTTTCTCTCTTTCAGCTCGTTGTCACAGTCGTTCCTATGCTCTCGAGCGTATATCGTTCAAGATGCGTTAGAGGGGACGCGTAACACCGACCAGCAGGCCGCCGCTGTTGGATCGCACTCCTCTTCTTTTCCCGACAAGGCTCGCGGAACTGACCGAACTCGAATCGGATTTCGAATTATTTCGATCCAGCGGTCCGCTGAGTGAACCGGTGGTGGTGCTCGTACGAACGTGGATCGCAGATGCGTGGACGGCGAAAAGAAGGAAGAATTTTCGGAGCCATGTAGTTCGGTTCCTCCCTCCTCGCGGCAAACCCGGCTGCTATTTTTCTCTGCCCGCCGATCGCGCACGTTCCTTTTTCCCTTCCTCCGGCCACACGCTGGTACAGGCCTTCGGTATCTTCTCCTTCCGTCTATCTCCGGCACCTCTAGCTTCTCCTGCACCGCTGCAGCCCGCGCCAATTCTTTCCGTTCTTCTCTCGACTTTCGAGCTGCTGTGGCTGAAGAGACTCTAGCAACGCGCCCCGTGCACATGAACGTCAATAACCAACTGAACCACCGTTGCGCGGCTGTGTGTGCGCGCGCGCTAACGCACGCACGCGAGGGAACCAACGGGACGAAGCAGACCCTGGAGCTTCGACGCTACGACAAAGCTTTGCACCGCTTTCAATCCCCGATTGGCCGTGGTAATTATGTACATATGGCGCATACGCTGTACGGCCACGCTGTTCCGACTCCCAACTGTCGACTCTGCGCGCTTCCCCACGAACTAGACCTGTTCGACGTGTATCAGCAACGGCCGAGTTTCCACTGGCCGACTTCCACGGGGCGAGAAAATCGCTAGAGGACCGTGCAAGAAGGGAGAAACGCGTTCCAACTGATCTATCCCTCTGTATCCCTCCGTCAACCCTGTATATCGCACACCCGACGAGGACGGAATTCCCTCTTCACCCTGTCCTCACCGCCGTGTTTTTGGTCAACGTTACGTCCCGTGCACCCCCTCGGGGAGGGCAGCGAGGTTCGCGCGAGAGCGCGAGCGCGCGCGCGCGCCTCGTTGCACATCGATCTTCGTCTCAGCCAATCCCCGCCATTTTCGTTCGCCTCGATTGGTCCGCGATCTCCACTTTCCTCGCGTCTTTGCAAATAGAATTCGCCTTATTTTTTCCCTACTTTCCACCGTCGTGTTTCCAACTCTAATCGACCGGCCACCGGGCTTTGCGCTTTTACTGACCTTCGACCCTCCGTGCCTAGCTCCCCCGAGGTTCCCTGTGATCGTTAGCTAAGGTCAGGCGGTTGTACGATAGGCGAGATCGTGCCTCGAGGTAGAGGCACCAGAAATCCGGCGCAGTAATCGCCCCAAACGCGTGGCTCGCAACTTCTTTCCGTAAAAACAAATACGGTGTTTACCCAGCGGGCTTGGTGACCCCTTTGGCTCCGTTTGCACATTTCGTATTTCGTTTTTCGCACAGGTTCGCTGCCCCATTGCCGCTTGCCGTTTTGGTTACCGCGCGCGGTCTCTCCGCTAAAAGGTCCTCGAGCCTCGTCTGATCGATCCCGGACGATTCTCCTGGGGAAATGGTTAATCCGCGTTTCTCCCACCGGTCGTCGATAATGCTAGAAAATCGTCGTTGCACGGATATCGCGTGTCACGGGGACTGGCACGGGATTTTCATAAGCCGCCTGCAGGTACTCGTGTAAAGACGACGGGGATACCCATTTACGAGGACTATCATCGACTCGATAACCGTGTCAAGGGCAGATCATGCCGTGGCACGACGAAGAAATCAATTTGTTTAATAAATATCTCCCGTGGACGGCGATATGACTGATTTTGCGCGATCGTGCGCAATTGCGACACGAATTACCGTTCGGCTTGCCCGATTAATTCCCCCTTTCTTGTCGTCTATTTATAGTGAACCGAGAAACCTTGGCGAGCAGACTGTGTCTAAAACGATTCCTCGTTGAACGGACTTTTAAATCAATTTCGTCTTCTTCCTCCCCGAGTGCGCGTTTGCTACCTCTTGTGTGCCACAGGTAAACAGAAGCGATTATATTTGCTCCGGTTCTTTGTAACCGGTCTCGCTGTTGGGCATACCCTCTCGTAAAGTGTCTCACGTCACATCCTCATTCACCAACTTATTAATAATGAGACATTGTTTACGCGCAGCTAATTTCCAATCATCTACGTGCAGCGGAATGCTGCCGCGTCCAAAGGACGACGCGGCGATATTCGCGGAAGGGACGTCGCGTGGCGGCATTACCTCGGCGATTTTCTCTCATCATCGCGTAGGTATATACCAGAGAGTAGATGGCATTGCGTAAGCCTAGTTACCGCGCATGAAAATTTGTCTCGACACCGAGCAGGTCCGCCGATTGATACGCCCGCTCGCGATCGGCAGTGCCTCCTGCAAACACGCGACTTTCGTCATCCCCATGATCCCGATATGCTCGTACTCGTGCGTCTATGTACCTACGGTTTAGCCGGGCGCCGCGACGTTTGTCTTTCCGCGTTACGGGCAAACCGCGTGCAACGCGAGTCGTTTGACGTCGCTGGAAATCTCGCTCGATGATTCTACCTATTCCGTCTACAATCTCGATAAAAATAGGTTTCGTATGAATAGAATCGGTTTTACGATCGATTCGGCCGTTACGAGAGACAGAGACGCTCCGGCGTCGCTGTTCCAGCGTTCTTACGTAAACATCAAATAATATTAGCGTAGGCAGAGGAGCAGAGGGCGAGGAACAGACGCAGAAAAGGCGAGAAAATATCGAGTGTACGTGTGTATTTGCAGGAACATAGATGTGTCATTCGTGAATTATAATCCGCTTTCATCGTCTCCAAACTCGACGAAATTGATTGGCGGGCATTAATCGGGAAATATCCATGCGACGATTATTCCGCCGATATTTTTATCCTATCCTTGGAAAGGTTTTAAACCTATAAAATCAGGGAATTTGCTCGATAAGAGCGTAAGATGCGTTATCAGCGAAATTAACGATGCGATGAGCCCCGCTATCTGTATTGTGTCGAATCGAGTCGAATCCAGTCGAATCGATGAGCTGCGCTGTTTCATTCGACGATGCAATATGTCTCGTCTGAAACGGCAAAATTACTCGGGTGAACGTAACTCTTACCATTTCAGCCGCGTGGTAAGTATCGCGAGTTCGTACCTAAGGTTACACTCGTAATCCAATCTATGTAAGAACCAACTTTGGTGTTTATACCGCTGTCTACCGCGCAACCTATCCCTCTGGATACGATCCCTATCAGCGTTAGTCTCTTGGTCATAGGATTTTCCCATAGAACCGGTCCGCCGCTGTCCATCTGTTTGTCGAACAAACATTTCGGTGATATCGTTGCGTGGGACATTTGTTTAATCGATTTGATTCTTCCGCGATTTCGCGGGTACCTTACCTGACACGCGTCTTTCCCTTCGCCGTATGTACAAATTTCTTGCGGCGATATATTCGCGATACGCTTGGAACATTGGAGGTTCGTCAGCACATACAGAGTGACTTTTTGCAAAACGTCGGAGGTTGGACTACCAAAGTCGGTCGATCCCCAACCTAATAACGGTGGTTAAGACAATCAAAATGGTGAATATTAACGCAAGGTTACGCGTTACGCAATCTTCTCGTGTCACTAACCCAGTATCTGAACTTCGCTGCCGCCGAAAGAGTCGGCTGCGTGTTGAAAAGGTAGGCAAGCAGGCCCAACCTCGTTGCTGTATATCATATCCGTCTCCGATTTCAACAGAGCGATGTCGTTTCCAGGCGTTCCTTGTATGTAATTAGGATGACTAATGGCTTGCACTACGCGATACAACGCCGTGGCATTCGTCTCCATCCCTAAATGTCAAAACTGCCTTAGCTACATCGCGAAATGGCGATACTCGCTGATACTCACCTGTGCTCACGTCGTGTTCGCCAAGTAAAATACCCAAAATCGAAACTTCTTTGTTCAATAGGCAATGTGCCGCTGTCACTACGTATTTCTTCGCTATTAGGGTACTTCCGCAGAACACCCTTCGCAGTACCACGTCTACGATTCCAGCCATCATAGGGAATTCGTTCACTCCGGCATCGACTCCGCCGACGATCCTAGTCTATGAGGACAGTCGACAAAGGGCCCTATTTATTCGAAACGATTTCCCTAGATGTGGAGATTGCGATGACGTTGCGCAAACTTACGGGATTCTTCCTTCCGCATTCACAGTTTTCGGATTCCTGACGACTGTTTACTGCCTGCGCCGCGCAGATGAATTCACCACCCTTCGACCAAAATGGTGACTTGAGCGTTACGACCATCTTGTTTGATTCCGATAACACGTTGAACACTCCATCCCCGCAGTATTGATGCGTGGTTCTAGAATTGACTTGCACGGATAATCGGTCTTGTGTACAATTCTGACTCTATCGGAAAAATCGTTCTGCATTATCGATCCTGCTCAACGATAGATAACGCGATAAAAACATTATCTTACCCATGGTATGTGAAACGGGTTGCAGGTCAAGTTAACTCGATAGTTAGTTTCGATGGTCCACTTGCACGATCGAAACCCCCGATACCTATTTGGGTACTCGGGGTTGTAAATAAAATACGTCGTGTCGGGAGCTAGTTCTTGGTAATAATCACAGTTCTGCTGAAACCGGGTCTCGTTCGACTGGGCCAAACTTAAAAGCACCAAAAATGACAGCAATGCCGCTGCAACGTGAAGGAAAATCCTCTTCGTGAATAATCGGGGAAGGAAAAATACGTTGATAGGTTTATTTACAGGGTGGAGCATGTATCGGGGATGTGTACATAAATTTCTATTTTAATCCTGCCACCTGATGTAAATCGAGTAATTACTACGATATAATCTACAAATTGATTTCTTTTCTGCGCGTCGCGAGATAATTAACTGTCGTTTGATACAATGCCGATTGCGTACGATACGAAGCACAAATTTACGAACTGCGTAATTCCTGGCTCGAAATTTCTTTCAACGAATATATTCACTGTGTGTACCTTTCGTTATAACACCGTACAGCACGGAGTCATTATTTACGGAAACCATGATACTCTCGATTATGGATCAGCTACGTGACAGAAACGGAAATTTCGCGAGCACAACTGCAACCATCTACCCGCGTTGGCACGCATTCCGTTTTTATCCTCATCGCGAAGTCGGCTTAAAGCAAAGGGTAATTTCGCGCAAATTATCATGTGCTCTTATCAGAAGCAGTTGCAACCTCGAGAATAAAAGCGATTTTACGACAACTATTTAATGCTTTCGCAACCGCCACAAACAAAATTCCTCAATGTTGATACTCGCACGTTTTCAAGGTGTTCAAGGGTCTTTTCCTAATCTTTGTCCGAATAATCGCTTCGATCGATATTAATACGAAAGTATATTAGATCGTAGATATTGATATCGTAGTCTTAATTGGAAATTACACGAAATGCCGTGCGAGCCGAATTCAATATCAATAACTTATGGACCGATAAAAATCAATTTATTTTTACGTGACATTTTTAGCATATAATTCGTTACATATATTTCTTTGATTTATATGAAAGTTATGCGGACGTTTATCCTGTCGAATTGATTTATTGCTAAGTGCGGTTGTATACAAGTTTATTTTGCGAATTGACAATTGATCGTATAAGAATTAATATTAAAAAATAAACTATCGCTCTTTTATCGGGAGATATAAATTATACTCCTTTTTCTTATGATACAGTATGTAAGGTTAGAAGAGTACTTGCAAAATACGTCGCAAATTTTCTTCCTTTTTTTTTTTTTTTTTTTTATTTTTTTTTGAATATCGATATTTAATAGAAAAACAATTTTCACGAAATTGCAGATAAACGTCGAAAAGTTGATAATATTAATATAATAGGAGAAAACAGCTATTTAACGAAAAACATTTCCCTTGTAACATTTTTTATTAGTATCTCTTTTCTTTTTTAATTATAGCCTAAATATAGACAACGTTAAGTATTCGAGGACGTTAGGTATCAAATATTAATTGCTGTAATTAAGTCGTAAAATATCGATAATAATAATTATTTTTGAACTCGTCGTGAAGGAAAAATATTAAATTCGAACGGTGGCTTATATTAATATGTTTTAATGAAGTAAATTGTTTTACATTGTGTAATATAAATATCAAAGCGAATTCTTGCGTGTAATACGTGATGCAATATAACAGCTAAGTCGAAGAAGGTTGTTCAAAAAGTTATCGATTTTTAAAATTCTGAGTTGTAAACAATGAAAGTGAAGCTAGTAATCAGTTTCAACGTTTTTAATTACTTTTGAATTATCTTAACAGATAAGCAGACAAATATTAAAGAATGAACGCAGTAAAAGTGATTTGAGCGCCATCTAATGAGAAAATTCGGAACATTGGATAGTTGCTATAGCAATGAATGGAATACAAACTGGAATATTAATAAAAATACATAGCAATATAGTTGTGTGATATACATCTGTATATATTTTATTTTGATCAGTCGTGATATTTTTATAGCGCGAAGTTGCTCAGTTATTCGTGGTTTTGAATTATTCGAATAGATTTGATCGAATGATATTATTGAACATTATCTTTCGTAAATTGCAAAAAAATTACAGTGATGGCTAGTTGTGACGGTAACATTGAAAGAGAAAGAAAGAAAGTAATTGTTGATAATATTGAAATCTATATATTTTATTTATAAGCAAAACAATACATCGTGTAAGTCTTTTATCTAATCCTAACCTCAAATGTTTTGTTTATTCAATAGCATAGTTGCAGTAGAACAACAGGTACGAAAAGCAGTCAAGATACCACTTGTACACCAATTTATCGTCGTAGACGTATTTCAAAAACAAAACATACACCCAAATCTCATAGTTTACATAAATATTCATCGGATTATATGACTGATAATGATATAAATGATCACGAAGACGAAATGGCTTCGAGAAATAGAAGTAAAAGGTATGAATATGAAAGAAGTAGGAAGTTAAACGTAGAGAATAATCCTCAAAAGCAATCATTTGATGAAGGTGATGCCGATTCAGGTATTATATACACAGTGGAAAATCATTTCTTTATTTAAGTGAATAACAATAAGGATTTTATACTTTATTATTCTAGGAATAATTTCATCCAGAACCAGAGATAAACATGTGTCAAGGGACACGTTGAAAGTAGTTAATGAGTATCATAAATTAGAGAGGCGTTATAAAAGTGTTCAAGAAGAATGCCAAAAATTAAGCGATATATTGCAACAAAGAGAATCAGAGTATAAAAGAGTATGTTCGCATTATGAAGCATTGCTACAAATGGTTCAAGAGTTAGAAGAAGCCAAAGTTAATCTCATTAAGCACAATCAAAAGCTCGAAACAGAAAAGGTTCAGTCGAATGAAGATATAACGCTTTTAAAGACAATTGTTTACCAGTTAAATTCCGAATTAGAGAGATATCAGGACAAATTGGGCGAACAAAAACATGAAAATATTTCTGCGCATGCAGAAACCAATGAAAAAAGGTACGATTCAAGGAATTGGGGAGGTATTAATTTTCACGCGTTGGGTCCACTGTTGAATGCTTATGAAGAAAATTTATCAGAGAAACAGGAACTTTTGCAGATGTACGAACAGGAAATGGCCGATTTTAGTAGTAGGTGTAAAGAAATTCTTACGGAAAATGAGATTATGCACAAAGAAGTAGAAGAATTAAAATCAGAGGTAAATAATTGCACGTGTATCGACAATGTGAATAAGTAAATGAAAAATGTGTTTAATTATCGTATAAATAGCTGTAATAAAAAATGTATAGTGTGACAGGTATGCAAAGGAAATTAAAAAGTTGGTTGAAAATACGGCATCTTTAAAAAAACAAAACGATATTTTGAAAAAAGAAACGACAGATGTGAAAAGAGAAACGAATGATATTCGTTCGTCTTACGAATTAAAAATGGAAGTAATATTGAAATGCAACGAAACGTTAAAGAAGGAACATACAATTACGGTATCTGAATTGAGCAATCTACGAGGAAAATACGAAGTTTTGAGCAAAGAATTTGAAAAATTGAAAAGTAAAGAAGAACAAACAGTGCCTACTGTTGTTCATACCTCGGCTATCGAAGAATGTAAAACATTATTGGATGAGTTAAAATATCAGTATGAAAGTGAGAAACGCAATCTTTGCAATCATATAAAACGTATAGAGGAAAACCAACCCGAAAACGAGAAACAACTAATAATGGTTATAGCTGAAAGAAATCATTTAAAGGGCCTTGTTGATAACCTTGAAACAAGCTTAAAGTAAGTTACTTATTTATATTTCTTTCGTGTAGTGGTCGTGTATCCTATCCATACGTAACGTATACTTAGATTTTTTTCAGGCAAACGCAACGAAGAGTTGAACACATGCAAACTCTTGTTTATTCGACTCGTGTCTCACGTAATTCTTTGAAGGAGAAATTAAGTAAAGTAACTGTTTATTGCGAGGAATTATTTTCAGAGTATGAGAGAATCGTTGCAGAGAGAGAAAAATTACTCACTTTTTTACGCAAAACGGAAAAAGACAATGCAAATATGGATCGTCTCGGTAGAAGCATTACCAGTCGAGTGGAAGGCTTAAAAAGTCAATTAGAAGTATGTATCACATATCGAAGGTATTAATAATTTAATACAAAACGAAAAAAAAAAAAAAAGAAAAAGAAACCGCTAATAATATATAATTTCAGATTGTTCGAAAAGGTACGAAACAGCAGGTAGACTCTGTGGAGAAACGTATAAAATCGCAAGAAGTTCATGTGCGTCGGATGAAACATGATTATCAATGTAAAATACATCAGTTAAACGGCGTGATTAAAGAACAGAAAGACGTTATCGAAAAGTTGCAAAAAGAAAGACATTCCGGCCAAGATAATTCGGCAAAATGAGTATTTCAATCAACGAATGATGAAAAATTTGAACGATTATAACATCGGGACAGAGAGATTTTTAATCTTTGAATCAAGTTCGTAAATCGTCGGCACGTTATTAAATCGGTGCTAAGATCGTTTATAATAGATTGGACTTTGAAACTGATTTTCAACGAATCTCACAATAAGCATCTAATTATGGAATAGGTGCTACTCGAAACATCGTCCTCGTATTTACCGACCGTGTCAGTCGCTTTATTTAGCAGTGACATCAAATGAAGCAAGTGGCTGCGAAGGCTACCGTCCTCCACCGTATGAACGGCCGATGGCAGTGGAGACTCTACTAATCATACGGTGAAAAGTTGATGTCATCCGTTATAGGTATGATGTCAGGCGCGTTCCATTCATTCATATGTAAAATATACCTATTCTAGCTTTGTTTTTTGTTTTTTTTTTATAGAATTTAATAATAAGCCTAATGGATGGACAGTATTTAGATATTGACATCTCAATAACCCACCAATATGATATTTCTAAGTATAACTGATTCAAAGGATTGGTTATTTTTATAATTACAAGAAATGTTAAGAAATATATTTTGAAATTCGTATTCCTTCCTCTTTTTCCACTTTTTCCTTCCTTGTATCGATTTAGGCTTTGTCGAAAGAGATTGTATATTTTGCGTATTATTTTATGGTTTTCATAACATACGTGAAAGGAAGAAAACCACACGTTGGAAGTAAAAAAAAATAACAGAAAAACCAGGATAAGAAGTAGGCAGAGATAATTCCTCTGGTAGTAGCAAGAAAAAGTTGTTTAGCATCCACTCGCGTAACGTAGGGTGGTGGAGCTGCCACAGAGCGGCGTTGCGAATCGCCGATTATTCAGTTGTGTCGCTAAAGTTCGGAGACTCTCGACGGAGTTCGGGTGCGTTAAAAGCAAAATGTCGTCTGCTAGGCGCGTCGTCAGGAACCGGGTCGAATTTCTAACGCGAAAATTGCTATGATAAGTGATAATGAGATGTCTCTGCATACAAGTACATAGTGTTTTTCGTTGGAAGGTGTATCAGAAATCACAAAAGGATATTCTACGGATCGGGCTGTCTCGTTGCCGACAAAGAAACTCAAGGGGAATACCGGTGAACATTGATTTTTCCTGCTTTCGCATCTTACTCGACAGATGATCGAACGGTAATGCATATCCTTCGTATTCTGTCGATTCGTTAATATTGTAAAGATTTCAATGACTCTGTACTTTTAATAGCTCAGATAGATTAAGAGGAGATAATATATCATGCCGTCCTTATTGTATTGCGTCGAATCGATTGTTTGTTTCATGATTCGGACCGATATGTTCGAATGAATCACAGTTACGTTACATTATTTTCGGTGAAACGGTTATATTCGTTAGTTGCACGAGTGTCTTTCGCAGATGTCGCTGACTCGCGATATCATACATTGTTCATATATTTTTCACGTATGAATAGGAAACATTAGAATTTTACGATAACGTTGATCGAGAATATCGTGAACATCTTTGTGACGCGCAAACTCAAAGAGTTTAGTGTCACTTGGTTGAAACGTAACTAGCTCGCTGCGTTTTCTCAACTGTTAGGTTAGGTTTAACTCGAGAATAGCTAGAATATACCTTTGTTTCATTCAGCGAGTACGTTTTGAAACAAGAATGTTTTCGAGTGTCTGGTTATTCGGTAGAAATTCGTGTAAAAGTACTCGCGGCGATTTTGCGTTAGAAAAATCGACAAATTCGACTCACAGAAGAAACGGAGAAAAAAAGAATAGAAAAGTTATTTCGCGTGGTTGCGTGCGCGGAAACTGAAGTTTTTTGAGGTGTGAATATGGAACGGATATCCGCATTTTTTCATTTGAAACGGAAGAGCAAATAAATAAAACCGTATAAATATTCTGCAGTTGAAGAAGGATTCGACGAATAAAATATCGAAGCACGTAATTCGAATGAAAAATTACGATTGTACTTTGAACAGCGATAGAAACATTGTTAATAAACGATAAAATCGCAAGGCTATCGCCTACTTCTAGCAGAAATAAGCAAGTAGCACCCCGGTTTGAAAATAGAACGGTGATGTATATATCGAAGAATTTATGCATGTTTCAATTTTTTTTAACACTGCATGAGAATTAGTTCGACTTGATATGTTACCACATCCGCTTCCGGTTCTTTATATCGGTTCTCTCTCCGTCTCTCGCTCGTACCGGTAAAGTACGCATTTAACGCGTAAATTAAACGCGAAACGAATCGTTCAATGAAATTTTGCGATATTTCGAACGTCCTTAGAAAGCGTTATACGGCAGGAAGCATTACTTTCCCCGCGGTCGTGACTCATAATTCGATTACTAAAATATTAATGCAATATCGTTTTCTCCCTCTCTTCTAAGTACACGTACGTCGTTAAGGGTGCTCCGAGCGCCGGCCATTTTCGCGCAACGCGGCGATGGTGAAGCATTTTCGAGGCGAAAAGAAGCGGAAAGATAGAAATATCTTTTTTCATATTTATAGAATGTTTCGGAAGGGGGACAATATCGAAGATAGCGAGGGCGGTGGAACGAAGCTATGGTATTTTGACGAGTGAAATACCGAAGAATCTCGGGATCGAGGCAGAGGTGGCGAAACGTACAACGACGTGAATTCTTCGAGGTCGGGCCTAACCTAACCGTTCTCGGGCAGATCTAATCTGACCTAAGCGCCGCTGACGACGAAGATACGAAGCATCGCCTGGTTATCGGCGTGCTGGAAGCACGTTACGTTGCTGGGCCAAGCAACTGCCGTATATCGGCGAGTATCGTCAAAAGGACGCCAGGCAACGCGTACGCTTTCCCTGTTCGTCGTCTCCTTGCCACCTCTCTTCCTTCCGTTCCGCCGGTGCAGTTGGTGCACTTCTACGCAGCTGTACGCTACTCTACCCTACAGCAGCGTCGTGTACGGTAAATAAACGCGCGGCATGCTTGCCTCGAGTTCCACGTGCTTTTCCTTCGCTTGAAACTATTTCCAACTCGACAATAGCGTCGATTTCGAAATAAAGACCGGCAGCGGAGAGGAGAGGAGCGAGGAAAACGTGGCCAGCGAGATCTACATAGGAAGAGAACAGTAACAAGGATGTCGTATCTGATATCGCGTGCAAAGTTGCCAGCTGTCCGTTGTCGATAACACGGCGACTTAGTTCGGTGCAGTATTCGCCGTTGCCTCGCGAACGCTATTGAACGAAGACGACGTAATACTTTAGAGCGCTGCGTGTGTCGCGGTTGTGAAATTGCCAAGTGGTTGTGAAACAGTGCCGAGCGAGAGAGGAGTTGCACGAATATGGTGTAAAAAGGAAAAAAAGCAGTTCTAATCAACAGCCGTAGAGAATGGAGTTCGAGCTGGACGGAAGCCTGAAAGAATGGGTAAAGGACAAACCGTTGAGTATCCTGCAGCTCGATCCTGCTGACAGAGCCGTCTTACGGATTGCCGGTAAGTGTCAATCGCCGTTTCTAGTTTCCGTTTTCATAAGCCCGATTACGTACTCGAATTCTTTGCCGTCTTTCGCCTTCCGCCTTTCGTTTTCCTTCGTAGCGCGATTCCAGAATATATCGCGCTAGTTGGCCGCTTCGCAATCCCCCATTTAGCCGTGCAAAACAACTTAAGCACCGTTCGCAATTACCCACGCGGTATTCGATCAATTGTAAAATGGGCATCGTTATGCGCAACGAGCGTGCTGGATCACGTTGGTCAACGGTGACGCTCGTCGTGCTCCTACCACACGACAAACACGAGTATCGTTATAATCAAGAGCGCATACGTAATCAACCGGAACGTTAACGTGTATTCGCATTCCGAATCAACAACTATAATACCGACCATCAGTCGCGTATTCTTTTCCTCCTCGTTTCTCGTCACCGTT
>NW_016907960.1:693352-698275 GCF_001483705.2 Eufriesea mexicana | reverse complement strand
TTTCCCTACCGGGTTAGTCCCCTCTGCTGTTTCTCTCTCCAATACCCCTCATCGATCGTATCGATTAGCGCATAGGGGTTTCGCCAGAAGCGGAAAGTACGCTAGTCCGACGTGGGACTGCACCGGGTCGTTGGGTGCACGACACCGGAGTCGTAAAATCAGTCCAGAAAGAGAACGCTGGATGACCCAACTGTGAAAACACCAGCCTCGAATATTTGACTGGAGATAAAGGAGCTTAGGCGCTCCGCTCAGGGCCGTACGGTGCGCGGATCCGTGCTCTCTGTCCGCGACGGTGTCACCGACCACGGTTTATTAACTTTCAGCGATAGCGAATCGAGAGTATGTCGGCGGTAACCAGCAGTGAATGAAGCGAGTTATAATTGCAAATTAATCTGCATCTTCTTCCGTTTCACTGCTCTCGTGGTTGAAGATACGAGTAGCGTACTTGGAGCGATAGGAATGGTGTCATCGTGGCATCAATCGGAGTCGTTGCTCGCCATTCGATAATTCCCGACTGCGCGGCGTATCTGCATTGTAGGCGGACTCGTGGCGAGAAATTAGCCGGATCGTGGATTCTCGCGATGCAGGAAACGAGGATCGTTTGCGGTACAATCTTGAGCCGACCTTCGTCGCGGGGTGCTGACCAGGAATAGATACTCGAAACCATTCGATAAATATCGGATTGCAGTTCGCCGATCGTCTTACCGTGAGAATTTTTTCATTCGACTTGCGTGCCTCCGTCACGAGTCGTTTTTCGCGTCGCTTTGATCGTCCTACGAATTCCGTGGCCAGAGTATACGACGGTGGGTGAGAAACGGACCAGCGGCGAACAGGCGGCCTCATCCGCCATCGTCCAGTCGTTCTTTTCTTCTTGTCTCACCTCTTTGCTATTGCACTTTACGCGTACCGCCCATAGGACCGGCGCGTATGCATACGAAGGCGTGCATGTAGGACACATCCGATTCGTGAAATTACAGGCTCTGATTCACGCTCACAAAAGCAGCGCGCGCGCCGGCTCGCTCGGTTCCGCACCATTTTCAGGTGGAGTCGTTAAAATGCTGTTCGATACGATCGACGTAACGTAACTCTCGCGATCTCGTAAATATACCATAGCCAGCAGCCGATATCGAAGTATCGCATCTCGAGCACGCGAGCGTAATTGTTTCTAATTATAACGACCTATCGGTGCGCTATCGCGAATGCTCTAGTAACCGTTCCACTATCGGGCCGATTCTCTCAATTGCCTCTCTCTCTCTCTCTTTCTCGAGGCTGGTCGTTCCTCTCCGCCCACCCCGTTAATTTACGGCTTTCCGGGAACGCGAGCGAATCTCGGCACGCTGGCGGAACGACTTTTAACGACATTCAACGCGTTCCGGTCTGCAGCGATGAATGAAGACACTTGTGCTCGCGATCAAAGAGAGCAGACAGGCGGCTAACGCGCAACGATTCAACCGCGTCGTCGCGTCGATGAACTCACGACCGTGCTTTTCAGCGGTCACGGTCCATGGGATCTTGGTCGGAGAGGTTATACCAGTTCGCTATGCCTACGCGGCGAGTAGGGAGCGGAGGCGGCAGGTTAGGTCGCTTCGCATTAATCTAGGAGCGTGGAGGCGGCAACAGGTGCTCGGGTCACGGTTCGATGCCCCAGCCTCGAGAACGTCTTCTTCCCCTTCCTTCTTTTTCCTCTTACGCGCTTCTTTTTTTCCTTCCTCCTCGTTACTTCCTACCTACGGCCGCTCCTCTCGTTTCGACACGCCGCCACTTTGTAGTCCAATCCTTCCTCTAGCTCGCCATAGCGTCTCGATGCACTCGACAGAGTTGATCCCGCGCGAGGTGATGGATCATTCTCGTGGTAAACAGTCGCGGAAGAGTAATCGGATTCAAAACGCGGGAGATCGGGACGGATTTTGTACAGGTGACCACGCGTTTGCTCGATATCCGATGTTCCTTGACACTAACTAGGCCAATCCTTCCTCTGGTTCGTCGTAACATCTCATAACACTCGTCAGAGTTAATCCCACGCGCGATGATAGATCATTCTCGCGGTAAACAATCGCGGAAGAGTAATCGGATTCAAAACGCGAGAGATCGGGACGGATTTTGTACAGGTGACCACGCGTTTGCTCGATATCCGATGTTCCTTGACACGAACTAGGCCAGTCCTTCCTCTGGCTCGTCGTAGCATCTCGATACACTCGTCAGAGTTGATCCCACGCGTGATGATAGGTTATTCTCGTGGTAAACAGTCGCGGAACAGTAACCGGATTTAAAACGCGAGAGATCGGAAAGGATTTTGTACAGGTGACCACGCGTTTGCTCGATATCCGATGTTCCTTGACACGAACTAGGCCAATTCTTCCTCTAACTCGCCATAGCGTCTCGATGCACTCGACAGGGTTGATCTCGCACGAGATGATGGATCATTCTCGCAATAAACAGTCCCGAAATAGTAACCCGATTTAAAATTTGACCCATATATCACGCCAGTTGCTCGAATTCCGATAATCTTTGGCAGGGATCAGGCTTCACGAAGTAGTTAATCTTTTTGAATAATCGAATCGTTCCTCTAGATTGCTATATCGTCGCGATGCACTCGACAGAATTGATCCCGTACGAAGTGACGGATGATTCTCACGGTAAATAGCCGCGAAAGAGTAACCGGATTTAAAATACGAGGGATGGGAACGAGTTTTGGACAGGTGTACGGCACACGAGTACACCTGTTGGTTACGCGTTTGCCCCACGTCCAATTTTCGTTGCCACGGACGGAGGCTTCACGATCCTCTCGCTAGATGTCCCGGGGTACCCGGAGCACCTGGCCAGACCGATGCATCCGCGATGCATCCCGCGTTTGCCGTGAGAACTTCTCAGGACGGAGGGTACAAAGGGTTCGTAGCGAAACGCGAATGTCTCTCGAGGCGAAAGGGTATCACCCGTGCCTTGATTAACCGGTTGGAACAAATTCGCCTAACAATCGGGACTAGCTCTCCCGGGCTTTTCTCGCTCACCTGCGTTGTCAATCTTCCTCGCAGCGCACCCTCTCGTTCTCCGTGGATTTTTAGCGGTTCTGGACGAAGCGGACGCTAGACGAAGCGACATTTCTCGGCGCGTTTGCTCGGGATCGATGGCTTGGTCCGATCGACGTTCACGATCAGACTAAATTTCTTTTGCCAGAATCCACGTTTTCATATATATTTGACGGTGTAATCTTCCATTCCATCGGGGTACAGTTAGGAATGTTGGTGTACTTGCCAACAGGGCAGAAAGGATGAAAAAATAAAAGTTGGAGCAAAAAAAAATGTTGCTCGGTGGGATCGGGGCCAGGAGTCGAGAACGATGAACCGCTGCCACGAACTCATCGAATATGTATTAGACATGACGATATAGCGTTAGAAGAGTAGTAATTATCTCTTTTGGGACGATCATCAACGGTACGGTCACCGGTCGCCGAGTACATCTACGTCGATGCACCGATCGGAATCCCCTCTGCATGTCAATTCGAGCGGCGCGGCGTTCCTGTTCGGTAAAGTCGTCAGGGTTCATCGAGATGCTTGCTGCGATCGTTCCGGGACGACAGAACGAGCTACTTAGGTATACAATGAAATTCGGATTACCGAGAGCCTCTTTGTACCTGTTCGCGTTTTCGAGTCTCCGGTTCGGCTGGTTCCGATTGGGCGAGAAACGCGTCGTTTACATTCCCGTGGAACTGGTCGAAATTTCAGGTAACCGAGCGGAGGGTACTCGTAATTTTTGTCTTGCTGAAAAACGACTACACGCGCGCAGGATGATTTCTCGAAGATTACGAGAATCCTCGGTCGTTATCGTAAAAAGAAGGAAGCGAAACGGTAAATCGGCGGTTGAATCGACGCGGCCGGTTATACGGGAACGAAATCGGTATCTTTCATCAGCGTCCTAGGTATTTACCGTTCACCTTTGTACTGTGACAATTGTTAATTCCTGAGTTTTTGCCAGAGAATCGAGTGGCGGCGAGATAAGTACGGTGAAGTCACTCGACGCAACGCGATATCGTTTATCCGGATAAGATAAACATTACTCGAATCGCGATCGCGGGCAGGATTAGCGATCTAGAGGAAAGTCACATATTTAGCGTGCACATCTGTTAGCGGCGGTGGCGCGTTTTGCCCGTCGAGTTTCACCGCGAACATAAACAAGAGGTAGAATATCGGCGACGTTAGGAATGATCGACGAAGAAAAAATGAGGTACGTTTGGCTTGGCGCCAGATCGCGAGAATTCTCACGCCACCGAGGGGCCCCGTGGCACTGGGATGGGATACGCGTCGCTCTCTTACTCGCGATCTTCCGTTTGGCCGGGCCGTTCGAAGAATTCCCCGCGAAACGGTAAACGCGAAGGAACAGCGCGCGCGCGCGCGAGAGAGAGAGAGAGAGAGAGAGAGGAAGAGAGGGTTACGATGCTGAATGAATATCGGAGAGCGGTTGTATCCGCGCGTGAAACGCGAATAATCCGTGTCCTGTTTGGCACACGCGTCGTTCGGTGCGCTTAATTCGCGATTCGCGGTATTTTCGCGGCGCGCCCCTGTCGTTACGTGACCTGCCCTACGAACCTGTTTGTAACGGCAGCTATTCTACGGCGGTGCACCGCGCGCGGTGTACGGCTCTCGCTGTCAAAAAGACAGAGGCCTCTCTCGTCTGGTCTCCGTCTATCGCCAAACCTGTCCCTTGGTCCCGTCTCTGTTCGCCTCTCGGTCGGTTGCACCCCGACCCCCGCCGACGCGTCGATTTCTCTGTTCAGCGAACGGAGAAAGCGAAGGATGAACGAGCTGCAATGGCGGGGCATGCGAGGAGTAGGTTCTGGAACCTCGAGGCTCGAGGTAGAGGCAGCTTGGGTGGGCGGCAGTTGTCCAGGCAGCCGCAGTCTGTGTCGAGGCGACGTGCTCTACACGA
>NW_016907960.1:624675-693119 GCF_001483705.2 Eufriesea mexicana | reverse complement strand
TCTCTCCCTTCACGCGTCCCCCCGTCGTTGCTCCCCTCTCGCTCGTTTCGGTCCCTCCCTGCGTTCGTCGCGCTGTTCCTTATCCGCCCGTTGCTCCTCTTTCCTCGGCCCATTCATCCTTCTCGGTCCACCTTTCCGTCTTTTTCCGTTCGACCGTTTCTCCGCGCGCGCGTTCCTCTCGCCGCGAGTCTCTCCGTCCTCGTCGTACGGCCTACAGCTACCTGGCCGTGTTACGGCGGGGTTCCGGATACGCGCGTCGACTTCGTCAACGTTGTCGTGCGGTACGTTCTACCAGGAATTCCAGTGCCACGTCTCGAGTAGCAGCGGTCGGTCGGTTTGGGTCGGACGGCCGGACTAACGAACCGAGCAACCGACGATCCTTCGTTCGGTTAGTCATTCGTGCTCTGTCACTTGTTCCAATCTTATCCACGGTGTGATTGTTTGCGCGCGAACGTCCGCGAAACGATCGCGGAACGACCGTCAAACGACCGCGAAGCGATCGTTGAGTGAGGAATCAACGAACGGCCGTTTCGACCGCTCTCCTACGCATTTTCGCGACGTATACCGGAGATCGGCAATCGCGGCGTAAGTAAAAGTGAGATCGTCGGTGGAACGGACTCTCGCGGGTGTTTCTCCTCGTTGTTTTCGTCTTGGACACGTGACAGGAGGCAGTTGGATCGGTCGGGTGCACGCTCGCGATCATTGGTCCGTTTCGAGTGCGGTGTACATAGGTATCGGATGAAAAATTTCGGCAAACCCGTTGGCCCATGAGCAAAACACGAGGCGTTCCGTGAGTCACGCTTCGTTCCGTGAAGCACCTCCCTGCTCTTCTACCTCTGCGTCTATCCCTCGCGTTTCGTTCCAGCTATCCTCCTCTCTCTCGCTCCACGCGCGTGCTTGCTCGCTCCATCCTTCCATTCTCTGTCACTCTCGGTCGCCCCTTCCATTAACGAGTGGCGCGTTGTTGGTAATCACGAAACGGCATATCGGGCCCGAACGGTTAAGCGACCGATTCAGCAAACGAGAAATGCGTGTACCGATATTATCGCCAGGGTTCATTCAAGATTACCATCGTCCCCGTTCCCCCTTTTGTTTTCGTCGGTCCGTTTAAACCGCCGTTTCCTCGAATCCCCTTCGAGGAGGCCAAGTCTAGTAGCGATAGTAGTGGTCTGGCGTGTCGTTCCTTTTCTTTCCCTGTCTGTCCTCTCCTTTCCCTTTCTTTTCGTCCCCCTTAGGTTGGCAGCGCGCGAGGAAAGCTGTTCGTAATAGCCTGAAATCCGATCTCCGAAACGTAAGACAATCGGCGGGGGGGGGGGGGGGGGGGGGCCGCTGGAGTCGACGTAAGAATCGAGCTATCAATGGGACGAGTGACGCTCGAGAGGTGTCGGCGCGATCAGCGAAAATACCGCGCCGCGACGAGTATCGCCGGTGTACAGATAGGTTAGAGATAGACGCACGGCGGTTTCAACGGCGAGCGAATAAGAAGAAAGTCGTTTTCATCGAATACGGAGATTGCGTAATAATTGCAGGCCGCCCGAGCTCTATGACAAACCGGCTTCGCGAGACACGCCGCGCACAATCACGTATGAGTCCGCGCTTATGTGCCCGTAACGCGTACCTGGAATTTCTTAATTTGGTCCGATCGACCTATTCTCTGGCCCGAATCGGTCGTGTAGCCAGTCGATCCGTCTCGGTACCCTCGTTTCGCCGTTTCCAGCGTCGTCGAAACCCCGCGACGGCGCGTCATCCTTCACGCGTGACGATTATTATCGCCGGCCAGACGGCAGCTCGCGCCCACCCTCTCTCGCTTCCCCTTGCTTCTGAATTCCCGTCGTTCCTTCCCAGAAAAGCGTACCGCGCACCCGAACGCGAGGAAAGCGCGCGCGTGGTACCCCGAAGCGGAACGACTCGCGTGTTTTCCTGCCAAATTACCGCGACCACCGTCGTAATCCAGTTCCGCGCCGCGTCCACCCCGTTTAAACGGAATGCCAATTATTCCCGCTCACCCGCCATGCTGCTCTCGCGCGTTTACCCCTCGTTATCTCGCCTGTCGTCCCGTCGCGGTTTCCAGACCCCCTGGATCATCGATCCCGACCGCTTAAAACACACGCTTCCGTCCTTGTTTCTCTTCCTCCCGATCGTTCCTCTTCATCCGCGTTTCCTCGTGATCTTTGCCCTTTTGACACGTTTTTCCACGCTTTTCCTCGATTTTTTCGACAACGTTGCGCGGTGCGCACGGTCCCCTGTTCACCGGCCGGTTCGCTCTCGCTATCGTTACCGTCGCTCTCCTTCTCTCTCCCTCGCTCTCTCTGTCTACCCGTTCGGTTAGTATATCGCCCCACCCTCGGTATCCGCGACCTCCAGCGTGTTCGCACCGAAAGCCGTATTTGGTTGTCGCGTTAACAGACCCACGAAAGTGCAAGTAAGCTTTATCGTCGAGGGGCTCGAGAGCCGCGGGGAGAGCCTCTCGGAGCGAGCGTACTCGACACAGTTATCGCTCGGGGTCCACCTTCCATCGCGATACACCCTGATCGTTTTTACCTCGCACCCACCGAACGACGATGACGCGGAGTCGCGACGATTGCGCGATCGTCTCGGCCGATTTATCGTTTATCGGCGTCACGCCCGTCTCGGAAACCGAATAACAAGCGAGATTACGAATTGGCAAATTTGCGAGGCGAGAACGCGCGGAGGACGTCGGACGTTGCGCGTTTCCTTTCGTTTCGTTGGGCGCGCGGCCCCCGGGATCGCGTTTGCAACCTCGAAAACCAGTTTCAGTTGCGTCGCGAAAGAGGAACGGAGATTTAGAGAGAACCGGAGGCTCTATTAGCCGAAACGTTGGAGCGAACGAGCGGTCTCGAGGCTCGGGAGATGCCTCCTCGGTTCGCGGCGAGAAAGGTCAGCCGAAAATTTATCTACCGGCTGGAATTTAGGATCCGGGGAGCTCGGCGAATTCCGCGAAGGTCGCGCGCGTTCACCGGTATCGCGCGTCTCGGTGCCTACTCGTCGCGTTCTCCTCTCTCGAAACCGATTCGCCGTATCAAGTTCGAGGTTGCGAGCGAAGAGTCGCGAATCGCGTATGGAAAGGTCGATTCGTAATCGATACACGCCTCTAGAATTACGCGATTCCGAGCGGGCAGCGATCGCCGAGCACGTAACTCGTTACGTTGCCTCGGCTTGTGAGGCCCAGGTAGGTCGATCGACGACGCGAAAGAGTCAGCGGGAACGCGAGGACCGTTTCATAAGTAGGACGTAACCGGGGGACGATGGAGGCGAGAGAAAGATGGTTCGCGGAGGATCGATGGCTGGTGAACGTTTGGTCGCTTGGCTCGGTGGTTGCGATAGACGCGAGGATAGGTGGGGTTTCCGGCGACGGATCGGCGTTGGATCGGCGTCGGATCGGCGAAACGAAAGGGCGCGGAGGTGGCTGGCGAAAAGGCGAGGCGAGCCGGAGGAAAAGAAGAGTCGCGCGCGAGCCACGCTTTGCCGCGTGCAGCTCAAGGTTGAACCGAACTGTACGCCCGGTGGAGAGAGTCTTCTCGGCTTCCAAGAGCCCTCGAGAAGTCCTCCGTGAGCCGACTATGGACCCGTTATACTGCTATGCCGTTGCCGCAAGAATGCCGCCGAGCCGGCCCCTCTTGCAGCCCGCGTTATGCCGATCCGATGCGTGTACACGCGCTTCCTCCTCCTTCCTTCTGCGTCCGCTTTTCTCCGCAGCTTCTGCTCGTTCTTGGCTCGCAGCCGGCCACTGTCTTCCCTCGCTACCTTTCCGCGCGGCTGCGCGCGCGTTTAGAAGCCGATATCGCCGGGAGATCGGAAAGAACCGCGAGGAGATCGTAGGTGGTGCAGGGTCTACCTGGACGGGCGCGGAGGGGGCAAGGGACGCGTTGCGTTTCGACCCGTGTCGTGATGTCATCGATCGTTTCGCGCGTTTCCTTCTCGGACGGACGAAATTCTCGCGGTGCACGGGTCCCGGTGGGTTTTCGGCACCGTCGCGAGTTCCTCCGATAAAATTTCCCGCGACCGGAGATGTGACTACCTCTGTTCGCGCGTTACGTGCGCGCGGGGTACTTTCTCTCGAACTTTCTATACGACGTCTAACCAATGCGACGGACACGGTTAGAAGGAGTTCGCCTAACACCGCGTGGCGCGTGACACGCGTTACTCTATTTTCTATTCGCATCTAATTCCGTCGGTCCTAGAGAGAACCGGGCAGAGTCGAGTCGAATCGAGTCGAGTCAGGTCGTCCGGTCGTGTCGTGTCGTGCCGGGTCGAATTGAATCGAGTCGAGTCGAGTCGAGTCGAATCGAATCGAATCGAACCGAACCGAATCGAGTCGGTTCCGTGGTGCAGGATTTTGGATTTCGATCCTTCTGTCGGTTCCTTCCGAGTCGGTCGAATCGATCTTGCGGTGGGTGTCGTTTGGGTATTATCTCCGAGAGAAGAAAGTCGAAACCGAGACGAAAGGGTTGTTGCACGGTCGGTGGATAAACGCGTAGGGGCATGTGTCTGTCGAAAGGGAGCGAGGAACACGCGAGCTGGTATAATCTTAGCTGGAAGACCAATAGGATTAGCGAGGGACCCTTGCCGGTGTGTCGCAATTGGCGTTGTTGCTTTTCGCTCCGATCCAGAAGACGACACCCACATGCCATTGCTTCCATTACCATATGCGGAGATCCCGATGGTCTTGGGTTTCCCCGGGTGGCACCCGTGTCTCAGTCACCGAGCGTCTCGTGGACCGTCAGTTTGGTAGATCGCTCGCTGGTTCGTTGGTACGTTCGCTCGCTCGTGGCCGCAGCCGGTCGTTCATTCGTTAGTACAATCGCTGATTCGCTCGCGTGCTCCGATCGTTGCCACCGTTCTCGCCTTTATCCCTGCCAATCCCTGCCAATCCCGATCCCTTTCGTTTCGTTTCCTTTCCTTTCCTCTCGTCTCGTCTCGTCTCGTTTCATTTGCTTATCGGTCGGCCTGCAACTCGAGCGAAGCGTATTTCACCGTTCTATACTCGGTTTCTAGTGACGCGTTCTCTCGCTAATAGAACCGTCCGGTTTAATTGGTCGCGCGAAAGTCGAGCGGCGGAGTAACGAAAATTGCCTCGTGCTCTTCTATTTATCGTGTCTGCGCGGATATAGTCGGAGGAGTCTCTCTCTCTCTCTCTCTCGAGAACGATGAACTAGGCGTCCGCGAAAGACCGATTACCGGCGTCTCGTGGTGTTCCACCGAGCCACTTTGGCCGAGAAACGTTGAGTGGTTACGTCTGCGACGTGCCGTGATAAATTCGGTCGTTGATTCGTTAAGCTTCGTTCGCGTCTGGAGAGCGGGCGAACGGCCGAACGGACAAACGGGGAACGAAATTAGCCGTTCTCCTCGCTGTCCGCATTGTCCGTGTCGTCGTGTCGGTGTCGCCGATGCGCCCTCGAGCTTTCCTCCCTATCCGATCCACGCGCGTTCGTGTCCGCCCGTCCGTCTGTCGCGTGCAACGGGCACCACCGTTCCGTTCCACCATTTCATTTCTCTTCTTCCAACAGTGCAACGTCGCGACCAGTGTCCAAGTAATCGATCCAAAAAGAAACGAAAATCGAGAGGAGGCCGCGCGTAGGAATACGGTATAAGAGACAGGGGTGGAAAAGTGAGTTCGGTTGTAAGGACGAAACTGGGTCTTCCGTCGACTCCAAGTGCCATATATGTAATTAAACCTTCCATTAAGCTAAGTCTACCGTGTAGCGAGTGTCTGGGACAAAAGTTACGCGAACGTTTAAAGTGTTCCCGTGCTCGTTTACCGAGCCAACGAGATCGTTAACGTACCATCCCACCGTGGCTTCCGCGAAACAAGGGAGGCACCGTGATCGTAGGAAACGAGCGTCTTTCACTGGTGGACATCGGTGTGGAGAGAAGAACGAGACGCGAAGGGAAACAGTGTGCTCGGTTTCGCGTGTTGTGCCCGTGGCGTATATCCTGGCGAAGGAAAAGAGAACGAGAGAAAGAGGCTGGTGAAACGGGAACCGGGGGTTGTTCGTGTTTGCTTCGAAAGGGGGAACCGAGATCTAGTAGGAGAAGACAGAGAGCGGAGAGCTGAAAGCCCGATGAACGGGAAAGACATCGCGTGGTTATCGTTGGCTGGTTTCGAGAGAACCTAAGGAAGACTCGTAGCCGAGAGTTTGACCGGTTAACGAGATGTCCACGCAGGCTTATTACAAGGAGAGGCTCGGTTTCGATCCGGCCGATACCGTGGCGGAGCACCATCGTGAGCAGAAATCGCAGGACGGATACGAGGAGTCTCTTTCCAAGTTCAAAGGTCAGAACGAAAATGGATTTTCGTGGATGATGGAACGACGGGAGAATTGGCGGGTGGAAGGGGCCGCAGAACACCGTTCCGGCAGCACTCAGGCTTTCTGGGGTTGCTGGGCGATGTTCATCGAGGCGCACGGTAGGTGAAGAGTTGGCATGCCGATGCTGGACCCCGTCCAATACCTTGCCCCTGACCCTCCTCGTCCTCCCAATAGAGACTACTCTTCTTCGATCTCCCTCGAACACACCCTTCTCCCGTTTTTATTTTTTTCACGTTTTTTCTAGTTTTTTTTCTTTATTTTTTCGTTTTTTTTTTTTTTTTTTTTCTTTTTTTTGTCTCACCGAATTCGCTTTGGCTTCTTCCTTGGCCTCTATCGTCCGGAGAATCGAGACAAATCGGGCTGACGCTGCGCGCGATTCTTCGTACGATCTCTCCTCTCTTCGAGCGTTCTCTCGGTGAGAACGAGATTCTCGGCTCCGTAGCGAGCGAAGAATTCGAGGGAAAAGGGAGTGCGGAGAATTGCACGCGTCGCGTAAACTAGAGTTTCGTATCGGTCCGAGAGTACACCGGGAACGGAAGTATCTTTTTGAGGTCGTTTACCTTTTGCCGTTTGACCCGAATGTTTCGCGGAAGTAGCCTCGGAAATAGCCGGGGCAAAATAGTTCGCGCCTCGCGATGAGCTCTGATCCAGAGTCTCGAATATCCGATACGAGGGAATTCTTGTCAAGCGCGATTCTCGCGATATTTGCCCAGTTTTCCGCGCGTTACGTTGCAACCAAAACCGCTCACGCGTGTTTGTGGAAGTCTTTGTTGGAAGTCTTTTTCATTTTTTCTTTTCTCTTTTTTTCTCTTCTCTATTTTTTTTTTTTTTTTTCTTTTTTCCTTCGCTTAACATTGAACTAACTACTTTGAAGTGTCTTTGTGTGCCTAATATCACTTCGAATCGCGCGACGTCGAGGCCTCTCCGTCCTCCTTGATCCGTTTCGACTACGCGGAATCATTTACATTAGAATCGCTTTTACAAACGGGTTACTCGCGGCTCCTTTTGTCGCACGCACACGCACGCAGATAGTGTCCCGCTTACGAAACGAGCTCGTCGAAGCGATTCTCGAGAGTTTCAGCCAAACGCGGCTGAACCGATGTTTATCGAAAGAATTTTCCGCGAGAGAGACGCGCGTGTTCGTACGTTCGCGGAATCGCGAGCACGTATAGCGGTTTCCTGTTTCGATCATCGTCGGAAAAAAAATTCCTCGTCATTCCCTTTCCGTCGCCCCATACCGTCACGCCCGTGGACGATTGTCTCCGTTCCCCCGTTATCACACGCTTGGAAATACCATGCGTGTGGCCGGAGAACGAGTGTCGTCCTCGTTGTCCCAATTTATCTCCAATTGTGCTTCGGTATGCCACTCTTCCGAGGCGGTGTTTTCGATTACGCTCGAATATGTTTCTTCCACGAGGCACACTCTCGGCTCTTCGACGAACTTCGATCCAGCCGATTACGAGTTAATGCCTCGTCACGTCAATTAGAATAAACCCGGCTATTTATTTTTAACGCTTACGTGTACGAATGCTGGCTTAATCGATCGAATATTACTCTTTCTTGTTTGTTATTTCCCCTTATCTGCTCCGTCGAGTGCCGGATAACGCAATTCGTGAACGCATCACGTACGAGTTACCGCCATACGAGGTCTGAATTGCCGTTAGTCGGGGACGCCTTCATGAAAGCGTCTTTGTGAAACGGTGCAAATGGGTTTGTCTTTCTTATCTCGTCACGTCGCCGCCATGTCGAGGAATCCGTCACGAGTCCGTTTCGAGGACGAATAACACGTCGGTCCGAGGGTCCGCCATTCGCAATATGTAATATCGCGCAAGTTCGATTGTCCCCGGGTCCGTGAGACGCAACGACAGACTCGTGATAACCGTTGCTTAACGAGAGCCCGCAGCTAGATGCAATCGGATAATCGGTCGTAATTAATCGTTACTGGGAAGCCGGAGCAAAAGCCTCCTACTCGATTAATTTCTACCGTCGAGTCGTGTCGTCGAACTTGCGTCTACCTCTCGTTGCGATGTCGGTTGGAATAATACCGTATTCTATGGACGGCCGTCGTCGTAAGGTTGCTAAATCGGATTACCAGAGGCTAGCACCTGTACGGGATACGGGGTGCAGATATTCGCCAGCTTTATTGCTCGCGCTCAGGTGTTTCGGGGCTCAGGTTGGAAGGACACGGGGCAGAATGCACTTGGCGATTGCAGGGGGGCCTTTTAATAATTAGACAAAGTTTTAGCGCACGTTTGCTCGTTTGCCTGCACGATCGACTGCTCTTTTCCTACCTGACTACCTACGTATCAACACCCATCCGTCCCTCTATCTACCTACCTACCTACTTACCTACCTATCCCAACCACCTACCTGTCTGTCTGCCTGTCCGTCTATCCGGTTGCTTTGACTGCTCGCTGCCTCGATGCCTGATGCCCGGTGCCTGTTTGCCCGCGTAGGCGATCGCTCGCGAGTCGTGTGACGGTGGTAGAATGCAAACGAACGATTTAATTAGACGTGGATGCAGCCTGGAAATCGGCGACGATCGCGCGTTTGCCTAGAGAACGAGATGGACGAAACGGCCACGTTCATCGCCCCCTTAGCCGCGATCGCCCCGACTCTCTAACGAATTCCTCCTCTTTGTGATTACAGACGAACGAGACGCGATCCAAAAGAAAACATTTACCAAATGGGTGAACAAGCATCTGAAAAAGGTAAGCCTCTCGAATCGCAGGAAACGTACCGCCGCGTTCTCAACGCTGTGACAGTCGATGGGCGTACGCTTTTAAGCCTTCCAGCTCGGTCGGCGAGTCGGGCAAATTTCTCGCATCGACCCACCTGTACGACCGTGTAATCTACCGATTATGATCTCTAATCCTTCCCACGAGAAAGTATTGAAATCGTTCCGCGAATTACAGCGAAAACGGGGTGGGGGCTGTTCCTCGAAGGCCAGCCGTGGCCCTTCCTTCGAAATATCGAACGATACCTAATTTTAGAGCGACCTTAGCAGGAGGCCACGGTTGGCGGAGTCGAGGCGAGAGAGTATATCGAAACACCTGATAGGTGAGCATACGAGAGCAGCGACGCGCAACGCCGGGACAACCAGCTGTTTCGTAACCACATACGTAAACGATAGGGGACCTTCTCAGCCCCCCGAGTGTACATACGCATATACATATATTTATATATATATATATATATATACATACATACATATACACACGTATATACGTATATGCGTGCGTAGTGCGTGTTCTTGCACCCGTCTCTTTTTCCATGTAGGCCGTACGCGTGGGCCGACCATAATCCCTTCCAGGAGGGTATTTCACGCGCTGCTATAGAAGGTAACGTATCGAGGAAACCGAGTGGGTGAAATCGAGAAAATCATTCCGATCTATGCACCATGGATCCCCCTCCGATTAGAGGTTCCCCTTATTTTCAACCTTCACCCGTCCGTTTCTTCCCGCACCCCTTTGCAATAGCACACACCCCTCGTTCTCCATACCCCTCGTTCCCTGTTATCTCGATCGGTCAGCTGCGAGTCGGTGGCTTTCGGGCACGGGAGCGTTCGTACTCGCTCTTATACGCGTACGTTGTTCGATAGGACGCGGATTTTTCGGAACGGGAGGGTTTTTCTGTGTAACGCGTAGATCGATGGAGGAGATCGGAACGACGGCGCTACCGGCGCCGATGCGCTCGGTCGAACAAACACCGCCACTGTTCCGCGGCGTACGCATACTCGAGCGCGCGGATACGCGAGGGAAAAAGAGGATGCTGCCGCGGACGATGCCAACGTCTATTCCAATGCCGATCGGTTGCCGATGCCAATAGCGTGTCCGAGCGCGACGAAGCCGGGGGTGCGGACGCGCTAATAGCCCTGGACGACGTCGACGACGACGACGAAGACGATGTCCAAGACGCCGACGCCGACGACATGCCACGCGATCGCGAACAATTCTTGCAACTCGAGACACGTTAGCCTTGATCTCACGTGACTCTCGTCTTCGTTTCTTCTCTCTGCACTCGCTGTCGCGGATCGACGATGACGCAGGTCCCTCTTCTGTTTTCGGAAAGAGGAAAAATAATAAAGAAAGAGGGTCGAAATGATGGCCGGCGAACGATGACGATGGACAGAGACGCTCTAGGCCCGTGGAAGCAGCGAGAAAGAGAAGAGCACGCGCGTTCAATGATAAATCGAGCAGCGATACATTCCGCGCATTGCTTTCTCGTTACGTTGGCCGCGTATGCAAAGTCAGGAGTCAAGGAGAAAGGAGAAGAGAGGCAAGGTTGAAGCGCTCGGTGTTCGTAAGCGGCGAGTATAACTCGATCGGTATTTCGAGGGTTATCGAGCCTTATTTTCTTCCTATGTTAGTTAGCTCTTCGACCCCGGCTCGTTTCGAAACCGGGCAGCGACGAAGAGCGGCGCCTGTCGAGGCGCGGCATTACTCACCCCTCTCTTCCACTGTGTGCCCTCTTCCATTACCTACTCTCGTTTCTCCTCCTTCGGAACCTCCGCTCTATCTATCGTGGCCCGCGCGTTCGCGGAAGGGAGAGGAGCGCCAGACTTTCGCGTCGACTCGAGGAGCGATCGATCCTGAAGCCACACTCTTTCTTCCGGCGAGGCTAGCGAAATTTCTTTTTTCCGGAGACCCGAAGGGAGAGAAAGGGCGTCGCGACACTCATGACCGAGTCCACGTCCACGGCGTGTATCGCGCAGTCGGTTCGTGTCGACTCGATCTCGGTAATGGATTCCAGGGTAATACCGCGAGAACGGTACTACGTGTTTGCGCGTCGCTCGGTACTGGTTCTCTTGGCTACCTACCTGCTCGATTCCGCGCGCGCGCCCACCTTTCCTCTCGTAACTCTGACCTTATTCGGAAACGTTCTCCTGCGAACGACGTTCCCGATTTACCACCTCTTGGCCGGTAAGTAGGTGGGTAAGTAGGCAGTTAGGTACGCAGGTAGGCAAGCACGGTTCGGTCAGTCAGTCAGTCTGTCAGTTAGTCAGTTAGTCAGTTAGTTAGTTAGGCTGGTTGCGTTAGCGGAGTCGATGAGTCGCACAGAATAGAGCGATCCGGGAAGAAGGGCAGGAGCGGGGAAATGAAAAGCTCTGGACACGTTAGCTCAAGAGAGCGAGTGCATGCTTCGCTATGACGCATCGCAGGCATTACGTAACGTTGGTGCCAGGAAATGGTCCGCTGAAGTAACTTCTCTGCGTCCATGAATTCCGATCCGTTGAATAACGAAGGCATCCTGCCTTCCGCGACAGCGATGATTCTCGGGACGGAATTAGAGAAGATCTTCGTTCCGATGTTTGGCTGCACCTCCGTCACCCGGTACCGCGAACTCCTGCCCCCTTCTTCGTTCATTCATGGACGCTGCGGTGATCACGCTCCGCGCTCGATCCATTATACGCCCGTCGACTGCACGCGTCCACTTTGCTTCAACCGATTTCGATCCCCGACGATCGGTCGTTGTCCCGGGCGTCACTGCGAAACGTCGCCGCGATTCCATCTCCGCTTCTACTCCCGCGTTTTTACTTTCCTTTTACTCTCTCGCCCGAGAATAGTCGAAAGCGCGACGCCGCTCGCGCGCTGCGTGACGTCCACCTCGGATGCGCTCGTTCCGCCCGTGACAACGCATCGATTGTTCCCCGCAGATCTCTGCAATTGCATAAGAGCCCATTGTCGGATGATAATTCGTAATCTTAACTCTCTACTTTCCATCCTTTCACGCTTGCCACACACACACACACACAGCACTGGAAATACGTGAAGGTATGAATCCACCCGGTATATTCTTCCCAGCGGACGAACGACTCGGACGAGTGGTTCGCGTTTCTCTAGATCATAGGACGATCGTTGAATGCACGTCGATAGTCGATAGAACACGTAAATTTAGAAGAAAAGAGTTTTACCACCCCTAGTTTAGCAGTCGCCGATAGTTGTCATTGGATGGTCTTTGAGTTTCCATCCGTTCGGTCGAACGCGACGAGTTAAAGAGACGCTGGGAGATGATTACGTTCAACGGCGTTGCGTAACGAGCCTACCAAGCGTCCAATTGTGGATCACGAACGATCGCGGATTCATCGCGGCGGAGTATCGTGGAAAACAAAGGTGCTTGTTGGAAACGATACCTAATCCGTCGCGAGACCACCTACCATCGGGAAACGATCGCCGACGCTTCGAGCATTTCCTTTGACTCGTCACGATTCGCGGAGACAAAGCGCCTTCTTCCATTCTAGGTTCGTTCTTCGAAGCGTCGACATGCAATTAAGGATTATCCACCGTAAGTCCTTGTAAATTGTTCGCAAAAGGGGAAGTTTCCCCGGCCCGGCGCTTTTGTGTCTCGCATGCCACGGAGTTCTCAGGTCAAGGACCACTCGTCCAGGCGACCGACGAGTAGCGGCAGCTTCGACCTCCTCGATCACCAGCGAACCGACGCTCCTGCAAACGGTGCGCTATGTCACCGCGTCGATCTGCCGCTACCTTCGGTTACGTTCAAGCCACGCGGAATCGTCGAACGCGTAACTCGCCGCGTGCTCCTTTTTTAATCCGTCTTTTTTTCAGACTTACACGTGTCTGCACGTGTGCGTCCTTGTGAACAACCAGCCATGCTGTTCCCCCACTGTAAGTCCACGGCAGGTGTCGTTAAAGACCGTTGCCAATGTTAGAAGGAATTTTCGCATGCTCCGAGAGAAAACGATGTGTCTCGTTTTGTCCGTCAAACTATCATCGCGTCAAGTAACGTCCTTCCTTCCTGTCCGTCCTGATCTTTCGTTTCCCCCATTCGCGTGGACGAAGGGGTACCTCGCGAAAAGCGAAATCGGCGTGTAAACGCGGCAGAATGGTCGAAAATCGAGCTATTTCCGCCGCGGTTACCGCGATACCGGAGATTCCCGCTTATCACAGTCGGTGTTCAAACTTTAATCGCGAGTTTGAGGGCCACGATTGCTGCGTTTGCACGTGACGCACCTCGGCCCGTGTACAACTTTGCGCGTTTTATTTTCGCCAGGCACGCGATTACTCCGTGCACCCCCTTCGTTCGACTCTCATCCTCTTCTTTATCCCCGTTTTATGTGTGTTTGCACGTTCGTGTTCGTAGAATTTGTTCACGTTTTGTGTTGGTGTATACGTATACACTCGTATGTCGCTGTTCAATGTCCTCCCGTTTTGCGTCTCTTAATTTTACTCGGGTACCGCCGATCTTTCCGCCCCCCCTTTTTTTTTTCTCGCCTCCCCCCATCGCGTCGATTCATTCTGCTGCTCGTTTTTATTTTCAGTTATGAATTGTCGGGAGACACTTGAACAAGGAAGCGATTTATCAGTGCACTGACGCGTGAAATCGTTGTTGCAGGCTAGCAGACATGTCGGAGATTTGTTCGAAGACCTGCGGGACGGGCACAACCTCATTTCCTTGCTGGAGGTTCTCTCGGGCGAGCATCTCGTAAGTATTTCGCGTCCTTCTACTCCTCCTCCTTCGCCTTAATACCCGCTTATGCGACACAGACGCGATTGGCGCTGTTCCGCTTAACCCTCGCTTGGCAGGGTGAAATACAGCGTTGCGTAATCGCGAGGGCGGGCCCGACTTGACCTCGATTACGAGGGTGGACGATGGACTGTGCCTTCCATCCGTTTAAACGACTTCGTCGTATTTCTGCACGATTTACGATCTATCCGGAAACCCGTTCTAGCCGGATACCATGGAACCACCGGGGTCTAACGCGTTTTTGCTTTGCAGCCGCGGGAGAGAGGTCGAATGCGTTTCCACATGCTGCAGAACGTACAGATGGCCCTTGACTTTCTGCGTTACAAGAAAATCAAACTCGTCAATATCCGTGCGGAAGACATCGTGGATGGAAATCCGAAGCTGACCCTAGGTTTGATATGGACCATCATACTACACTTCCAGGTGAGTAGGCGCCAGCTGTGCGTCCCCCTGAAATATCATCGATCACGCTTTGACGAGCGACGATACCGGCACGTGGTGTGTGACACGATGGAGTCTGTCGGGCTGGAAGATCGCGCCCCTAGAAAACGACGGATAGGAACGTGCCGACATCTGGTTCGCCCTTTCGAGTCGCGATTATCGAAGAACGACCTCCATTGTCCGGCGTTTGGTTTTCGAACGGCGAGGAGGACGCTCCTCGCAAGAAGAAGCGCGGAGCGATACCGATCGAAAGTTTCGCTTCCGAGAAACTGCCGCTTCGCGAGGGGAAAACGGTCGGCTAGGAGAATCATCGCGCAGGAATGCCCGACCACTCTCGTTTTTCTCGCGATTCTCGTTCCGATCGAAAGCGAGTCGGCGGACGGAGGAAGCGCGCGGAAGGAGAGGCCGCGACAGCCGTTCCGGGCGACGTTTGGCGCCGTCGAGGAACGGAATGAAACGGAACGGAACGAAACGGAACGGGAACGCGATCGCGCGAGATGGTCGGGGCGTCCGGAGAGGAGAGCCGGCGCCGATGGAAAAGAGTAGGCCGATGCCGGACGTCGGATCGTCTGCGGACGGGCGCAAAAAGCCTCGAACGCGAGCCATCGATCGCGGCTCGAGTAACCGCGTTACGCGACCGCACAAAGGGAGACAGTGTTCGTTTCCGTGGCGATGCAACGAACACGCGTCGACTCGTTATCTCGCGCGCTCTCGAATCGGCGCGTTCGCACTTCGAGAGGCGAGAAGTGGCCGCCGATTTAAGCCTATTCCCCCCTCTTATATTTACTTACTAAGTAGCGTCTCCGTTCAGCATCTGTATCTAATGGTGTATTTTTTTCTTCTGTTTCGCGCCGCAGAGCTGGCGACGCAAGGTAAGTTCCCTAACATATTTATGCCGTAGTGGTTCCCGCTGGGCGAAAAACAGGAACCGCGAAACGGTCGTGCCGCGACGTTTCTCAGCGGCCAGTTCCCGCTCCGACTCTTATCGACCGCGTGAACCGATCCGGAGAGCTAGATGGCGCTGGCAGGTAGAACCTCGGCTCGTAACAGGCCCCGTCCCACACGCGGAAGCGCTCAGTGGAGCGAGCCATACCGAGAGTTACATTTCCCTGCACGATCCGAGAACCGCGTCATTTTTCGTAGCCGCCGGTGATGACTGTCCTTCCGTTCGCCGCAGACCTCTCCGTTTATGGTAGTTTCGCGCCTTACGTCGCGTCAACGAGACGGACGGAAGGTTGACAGCCAGTCGAAGGCACGGTCGCGAGGTATTCCGGGACGTGGGAGGCGGTCGTATCGCGTCGTCCTGCGGCGTCTCCCTGGTCGCGCGCGCCGTCCACCTTGTAATTATGATAATCGCGATCGGCCGATCGAGCACCGAATACGAAAACGCGAATGACGCCACTGGCCAAGGTCAGCCTGTGAGCGACCGTTCCTTTTTAGCGCGCTCTACGCATCCTCGCGTTTTTCGCGCCTTCGCGCCTTCTTTCCGTTCTGTTCGATCCATCGATCGATACCGTTCTACGAACCACGATATATATCGTTCGAGAACTGCTGGTGAGAGCTGGGTTTCCCAACTTTTCTCTTTTTTTTTTTTTTTTTATTTTTTTTTTTCCATTCCATTTCTGGCACGGACAGGTAGAGATGGTATCGGTTGGAAGAGAATCGTTTCCGGAAACTACGCAGCGTTACCGAAGGAAAGTAGGAAGAGATAATTGGCGGCGGAACTCGAGTAGAATCGCGAGGATCCACAAAGATCTCGCAACGATCGGTTCACGCGGGCGGCATCGTAACGGAAGCCAATGCTCGAGCCGGGCGGTTGCGGGCCTGGTGACGTCACGTCCGGTCTCGAGTGAATCGCGCGTCTCGACTCTCTCGGCGCGACCGTTTTCCGTTCCTTTTTTTCCTCCTTCTTCGGCTCGCAACGCTCAGGGACGCGGCGTCGCGTCCCATTTTTTCGCTTCTTTCCTCTCGACGCCGCTTATTTAGGCATCGTTTTCGTTTCCTCGGCCGCCGGTTCTCGCGCGCGCGCGCGCGGGCGGGCGTCCTCCACGCCGAGCCGACGCGTATCCTTCTCGTCGTCGTTGTTATTGTCTCGTACCGTGCCTCACCGCCGACTCGAATCGGATAGATAACCGCGCGCGAATTAGGCGAGTCCGGGGGAAATAAAGCGACGTCGGCTCGGGGCACCGACGGTCGAAGGCGGCGCTTACGGAGCGTTACTGTGCCACGGTGAATCGTAAAATCTCTGGAAAAGGAAAAGGAGGAAGGACACGATGCGCGACGAACGGCAAACGAAGCGTCGCGGCGAAGCGGGGCCGCCGCCGCCTCTGTTCCCTCGACGCGTTTCGCCTCGTTGCAACAGTACGTTCGCCGATGACTCGGCCGATATCGCGCGGGCGCATGCGCGATCTTGCACCGGCCGTATGCACAATAACAAGCGCGTGCACGGACGCGACGAGGACGCGCTGCACGAGGACAGGGATTTTAGGGGGGCGTCGCGGAAGCAAAGGGAGATAGGTGACGTCGTGTGCAGGGGTGGGCAGGATGGAGCAGTGGATGGTATGACGAGCGCGAGCGGCGATCGGGCGGCGATCGGGTGGCAGGGAGAGCGGGAGAGACGTTGGAGAGAGAGAGATAGAGAGAGAGTGAGCGAGCGAGAGAGGCGGAGAGAGACAGGGGGAGCGAAGGAGAGCGAAAAAGAGAGTGGGGAACGAAGAGGGGGAATGTCGGAGGCGTCTCTCACCTGTGCGCATTTCGTTGGCCTACTCTCGGGACGGCAGCCGGATACAACGCGGCTGTGTCGTTCGGTCGGTCGGTCGTCGTTCGGTGAATCGCCGGTGTACCCTGTGCTTTCGTTCCACGAGCAACGCGTTCGCCGTGCAAGATCGGGATCGTTTCGAACGGTCGTGATCGTGGTCGTCGCGACCTGCCGGGAACGTTCGGCGAAGCCACGAACGTGTAGACACGTGTCGCGCGGCTAGGGACGCGCGACGAACCGCGTCGTGAAACCTTACCGGTGAAACGTGCGAGCGGACGGGCGAACGAGCAAACGAGCGCGCAAAGAAGCACGAAGGGAACTCGAAGTGGGGATCGGTCTCGATGAGCTACCTGTAGTGCGCGGCAGTCGGTTCGCGATACGCGCCGTGCTAGCCGTACCTGCCGTCGAGTGCCTCCTCCGATAACGATTAATTCCTGTCGCCTTATCTCTCCCTCGCTGTCACTTTCCTCTCTGCCAAGCCGAGGACCTGTCTGTCAGCTCCCTTCCATCTCTGTGTCGTCTTCTGTCCGTCCTCGTCGACGTTGTCGCCTGGTCCAGTGAACGCGGTTGCTCGCTCGAGCGATTTCGCCAAGGCTAGTCGCGCGCGCGCGCGATCGCTCCTCTAACGAAAGGAGTCGTTTTGGTGCCGAGGAAGAATCGTTTCGTTCGTCGCACTGATTCGATCCGACCGGCCGCGAACGATAAGGATCGACGCTTATTCGCGAATCGATAACCGCTTTTCGAGTCGCGGCCAGACTAAGACCCCTGGACTAACGGTGACGAGACAAACGGTCGATTCTCGATAATCGGCTTTCACGAGCGTCAGCGCGCACCGCAAGCGAAGAGACCGAGACGCCGGATAAGGCTACGAATCGAGTAGCCGTACGTGCCTTGCGTCTTTTCCCGGAGGTCGATGTTAGTTTCTTGGAGCGAGTCGGTCCTTTCGACGACCGTCAGAGAAGACACGAGGCAATTGACGCGCCGATAGCGATTCGCACGCACTGATTTATATATATATATATATATATATACGCGATGTCGATCTATCGGTTTAGCAAGGGTGGCCGGCTATTCGTGCAGGGCACCAGGGAGGATGACCCCCGCGAAAACGTCGTTTCTCCTGCCTCGACCACCGCGACACCCGCCGCCGCCGCCGCCACCGCCGATGACTTGAGAGCGATCTATACGAAACGAAGACTCTCCACCGAGGTTCTAGGTAGGAGCTCCGACGACTCCGAGGTCGTCGAGATCGTCGAACGGCACCCGGTTACGAGTTTCGTGGATCGAATCCCAAGCGAAGCGATTTTTCCCTCGCGAGTCGATCGCGATCTCGACTCGTCGATGGATCCGTCGAAGTCGCGACACGATCGGCTTAGATGGCACTCGGCTGGAACGTAGCCAAGCTCGCGTCGATCGTGACGCGATTTCGAATAGATCGCGATCGGGAGGAGATGCCTCTGAAACTCGTTCCAACGGTGTCGGTTAGTCGAAGAGCTGCGTAGAATATTTTCCGTCGGGAACACGGTGTGTTTACGTAGCGTTTACTGATAACGCTGCGATTTAGGATCGTCGATCGAGTCAACGAAAACCTCGAGACGCGGAGAGAACGGAACGAAACGTATCGTGACCCGGATCGTTCGCAAAACGACCACTTTGACAAGGGGCGAAGAAAGATGCGTGGCCGAGGATCTCACGAAGCGTGCCACTGCCGGCTACTTGCAGGACACCGCTGCTTCCTCCTCCTCCTCCTTCTCTTTGAGTCGGCAGGCCTCGCCAAAACCGAAAACCGTTCGGGTAAGCGTCATCCTGCCAATGTTGCTTCGCGATCGCGGGACCCCGACGTCCCTTTTCACTTTGCGTTTTCGCGTAACGCATGGCAGCAAAAGCGTCGGGTCGTCTTTCGTCCCTAGGTTCGCGCTTCCCTGCGCTTCTCGTGCTAACGAGCTTCTAATTATTCCGATGTAAGACGAACCTTGCGCGCAACTCGAATCGCGCGATTGAACATCGAAGGGCGAACCAAACGGAAACGACATCGAGGTCGATGCGGACACCCAGAGTTAGACCGAGACGAAAACAAAACTCCGTTATACCCGCAGACGAACGAGAGACATTTGTTGACGAACTTTGACCTTTTCTTTTTTCCTAGATATCCGATATTGTAGTGGGTCAGGAACCTAACGTGACTGCCCGAGAAGCGCTTCTAAGATGGGCCCGACGATCGACGGCGCGTTATCCTGGAGTACGCGTCACGGACTTCACCGGTTCGTGGAGGGACGGGCTAGCTTTCAGTGCATTGATCCATCGAAACAGACCAGATCTGGTCGATTGGAGAGGTGCTCGTGCCAGTCAGCCACGAGAGCGGCTCGATCGGGTCTTCCACGTCGCGGAGCGCGAGTATGGCGTTACGAGGCTTCTCGATCCTGAAGGTAAAGACCCCCTTTTTACATCGTTCCATCGACCGATTTATTCCTTTTTCCGAGTTTCTCCTCTTTTCCCGCTGTCGTCCGCGTTTTCTCCTTCGCGTGTCCTTTCTCCCGCGTTTTCTCCTGTCCTCGGAAATGCTCGAACCGCTGTTCGTGTCCGACGTCCGTTTCCGGTCGACGCTTCGACCGTGACGCTCTCTTCCACCCTTTGCTTTTTCCCTTTTGCGCGATGAAACGACGCTGGTCTAGCGATTCCTTTTGGAAAGGAAAGCAAGGGAAGCGTAACTGGTTCGCGCGCGATAGTCCGATGCGTCAGTTCCTCTATTTTCCGTTGCAGACGTAGATACTCCTGAACCGGACGAGAAGTCCTTGATAACGTACATCTCTTCGCTCTACGACGTGTTCCCGGAGCCGCCAACCATTCATCCGTTGTACGATGCCGAGGCCCAAAGGCGTTCGGAGGAGTACAGAGAGCTGGCCAGTTCCCTCCACGTATGGATCCGCGAGAAGATGTGCCTGATGCAGGAACGTGCCTTCCCGCTCACCCTGATCGAAATGAAGAAACTGGCGGCCGACAGCACGAAATTTAAGAACGAGGAAGTACCGCCTCGATACAGGGACAAGCAACGACTCTCTTACCTCTTCAAGGACCTCGAAAAGTATTTCGAAGCGGTCGGTGAGGTGGACATTGAGCCCGAATTACATATCCAAGTAATCGAGAAGAATTGGAACCGACTGATCATGCTGCATCAGGAAAGAGAGCAGGCCATCATCGACGAAATTAAACGGTGAGATTTATCCCCATCCTAGGAGCGCGATCGAGCGCAACAGCGATTGCGTTCTATTCGATTCGCCTGGAACTTGCACACGCCTGTATTTCTTCCCCAGACTCGAACGACTGCAACGACTGGCAGAGAAAGTGCACAGAGAGATGAAGGCGACCGACAGTCGACTGGAGGAGCTCGAGAGACGAGTGGAGGACGAAGCGAGGCGTCTCGATCGCCTTCATCCTCTGGAAGCCAAACACGCGGTGGATCTCTTGGAGCAGGACATCCGTAACACAGAGATCCAGATACAGAATATATTTACCGACGTGCACACTCTTACCGAGGGCCGATATAGTCAGGCGGCCGAACTTCACAAAAGGTATCCACCTCGGTGTCCGTTCCCTTCTTTCCCCCTATGCTTTTCGTTCTTCCCGAAAGAGTTTACATCCTCGCGTGTCCCGCAGAGTTCAGAAGCTACATCAACGGTGGGTCGCCCTGCGATCTCTTCTTCACAATCGTTTGGTACATCCGCTGTCGGCCGTGTCTTTCCCGGTAGAGGAACGCGTCGTCACCAAACATCGTACTACCGTCCATGAAACCCGATTGGTCGACACCAATCCACATTTCCGCGCGTTACACGACTGCATCGATTGGTGCAAATCGAAGATCAAGCAGCTCCAGGACGCGGACTATGGCTCCGATTTGCCTAGCGTGCAGAAGGAACTGGACGTTCACCAAAGAGAGCACAAGAACATCGAGCAATTCCATCCTAAAGTGGACAGATGCGTGCAAGCCAAGAGTCACTTCCATGGCGAGGAATTGACACTGTATAGCCAGCATCTGTCTGTTCTTCAGAAACTTTACACCGAATTATTCGCGGCCTCGAATAAGAGACTTTCCGATTTGGATACGTTACACGACTTTATACAATCGGCGACTGGCGAACTGCTTTGGCTGAGTTCTAAGGAGGAGACAGAGGTGACGCGCGATTGGAGCGACAAGAATTTGAACGTACAGAGTATCGAGCAGTATTACGAGGTAATTGATATTTTAATATTTGCTTCGGAAAGTTATCGGGCTTTTCCAATAATCCGCGTGATTCGTCAACGAATTTAACGTACAAGTCGCTAACGCTTGTTTGTTCTCTGCAAGCGCACGTTTGGATCCGGTATAGAGGTAACGAGGAGCTATGAATCAGAGTGATCGTAGCGTAACGCGATAAATTTTGCGATCGACGAATTTGCGAATGTTCATGCACTGTGAAACTGACGCAAATTCGACGATCCACGTATCGATGCTTAATTCGCGCATTTCCGCTTTTACAGTCCCTCATGAGCGACCTAGAAAAGCGAGAGATTCAATTCTCTGCGGTGCAAGACCGAGGCGAGGCTTTGGTTCTCCAACATCATCCCGCTGCAAAGACTATCGAAGCTCACATGTCCGCCATGCAAAGCCAATGGGCCTGGCTTCTTCAATTAACTCTTTGTCTAGAAGTTCACCTGAAACACGCAGCTCAGAGCCAGCAATTCTTCCGAGGCATTCAACAAGCGGAGCAATGGATCTCGAACAGAGACGAGACACTCAACACCATTTATTCTCAATCAGATTTCTCCTTGGACGAGGGCGAACGTCTGTTGAAGGGAATGCAAGAATTGCGCGAAGAATTAAATAGTTACGGCGATCACGTGCAGAAGCTCGTTGAGCAAGCCAAGGACGTGGTTCCCATGAAGCAACGCAGACAGCCCGTGACACGGCCCATGCAAGTTACTTGCGTCTGCAGTTACAAACAAGTCAACGTAAGTACAATGATCATTATGTCATTCGTTCGATGGTGTATCATATATTGTTTCGACGTGCAAATTGGCCGGTTTCAGATGTCAATCGAGAAGGGCGAACAGTGCACGTTATATGATAACTCTGGTAGGATAAAGTGGCGCGTGAAGAATCAAGAGGGCGTGGAGACTCCTGTACCAGGCGTTTGTTTCGCCCTTCAGCCACCGGACAAGGATGCTCTCGATGCCGCGGAAAGATTGCGACGACAATATGACCGAAGCGTTGCACTGTGGCAACGGAAGCAGCTTCGATTGCGACAGAACATGATTTTCGCGACCATCAAAGTGGTGAAGGGTTGGGATCTGCCGCAGTTCTTGGCCATGGGTCAAGATCAGAGGACCGCTATCAGGAAGGCCTTGAACGAGGATGCCGAGAAGCTTCTATCCGAAGGTGATCCTGCCGATCCGCAATTGAGACGACTAAAGAGAGAAATGGCCGAAGTGAACAAGCTGTTCGACGAACTGGAGAAACGTGCCAGAGCCGAGGAAGAGTCGAAGAACGCGGGACGTATTTTCAACGAGCAGATCTCTGCCCTTCAACAATCACTGGATGAAGCAGAGAGGGTTTTGAACTCTCGTATAGCTGCTCCGTTGCCCAGGGATATCGATAGTTTGGAACACTTGGTTTTGCAACACAAAGACTTCGAGCAAAGTCTCAAGCGCTTAGCGCCAGACATGGATAGAGTCCAGCAAACTTTCCGCGGTATCACTTTGAAGACCCCTGCGATGAGGAACAAGCTCGATGCTGTCACCACCAAGTGGACCCACATCTGGAACGCAAGTAACTTGTACATCGAGCGGCTCAAGTGTGTCGAGATCGTACTTTCTAGTCTCGAGGAGAACACGACCGCGATATCCGAGTTCGAAGTGAAATTGGCCTCGTTCGACGAACTGCCCTCGGACCTGAAGGGATTGCAATCCGTACGAGAAGACCTACGGGTGCTTCAGAACGCCATTGCCCAGCAACAGACCGCGATGGATCAATTGAACGAAGACGCGCATAACGCTAGACGCTTGGTCGAGAAATCGAGACCGAGTCATCGTGGTCCTCATTCGGATATGGATCGTTTAGACGCCGAGGTGAACAGACTGAACGCCAGATGGACCAATCTCTGTGGTCAGCTAGTGGACAGACTACGCAGCGCGGAAGCAGCCTATGGACTAGCTCAACAACTGGAACACGCATATCGAAACGAAGTCGACTTCGTGGACGAGTCGTACAGCAAACTCGAGGTCGAAAATGCGAAGGTAACGCACGAGGATTCTGTCGAATCGTCGTACTCGATATCGCGATCGGCACTTTATACTCGTATACTTTCACGTTTTGTTCCTGTTTAGAATCTATTGAACAGAGTGGTCGAACGGGCACCAGCGATCGAAGCGGTAAATGTGACGGGTGGTCGATTGATTCGCGAAGGAAAGGTAAGATGAGACGCGACACGATCGCGAATGGGTATACTACTCGCAAGCCTTAGGTAGGCTTAGCTAGCATTAGGTAGCCTTTAGGTAGCCTATTAGCTTACGGTATGAACGCTTGCGTGAATGGGATATTGCGTGAGTCCTTTTTACGTATTAGTCCTCTTTAGAAGAACACGTTGCGCGATTGTCTCGCGTCGCGATCCCACGTCGCGCTCTCCCTTCGACGATTACCCCTTTTTATCCGTCCGAAGTCTGTATCCCGACGACTGCTAGATTCGTGAGGTACTGCTCTACGTGAAGCTGTGTTCATCGGCGTCGCCACCGGTTCTCCGGCCGTCGTGGATCATCGTTGCCGTAATTGTCATCAAGCTGCAAATCACTAGGAAAAGCGTACGCTACTGTTGTCACTGTCGCCGCTATCGCTACTGGATGGACTGTCTACCTCGCAGCCCAGCATCGATCGCAACTTTTTCAGCTGGTGTTTTCCATGGGCTTTTCAGCGGATTCGTCACGCGCAATATCGTACGGCCAAAGAGAGTCAGAGGCTCGTACGATGATTCGTCGTGTCGACGAACAACGTATTTAGACATTTCGAGTTTTCAATTGTTTCCAGGGGTCAAGGATGCATCGCGAGCCTACATTCCTCTCGCTTTTGCTGCACTAAGGATCGCTTTAACCTTCTCGCCGTCATAGCCGCTGTGAATACAAACGATCATAGGCTTAAATGATGCTAACGCTAACGATAGCACACGATACTTGGCTTTTGGTGGCTTTACACACGCAAAAGGAAAGTTACCCGTTTCTCCATCCAACCGAGAACGTTTCGTATCGATCGGCAACACGATCGTCGAATACGAAACGGCTTTTCAATCCTCGCTTGGAACGCACCCGCCTACATTCTTTATTCAAATTCGATTGTTTCCTGTTCCGAGTCGTTCCTCACTTTGCGCACCTTTCCTTTTGTTAATAACGAATATCAAACGAAGGCACACTTAACCCCGATCGTTCGTATTAAACACGACGCCTGGTGAACTTATCATGGTATGCAAAGTAGAGGAAGGTAGTTTCGTTACGCTTGGTTCACGATCCTCGACGTACATCGTGATTACACGAGGCGCTTGAACGCTCGCAAGGTTCAGGCTTCATGTAGCTTTTCCCCGTTCGGTTGATCGATTAACCGGACATACAAGCCGCTTAAAGTTGCTAAAATTGCATCCCTTGAGATCATTAGTACATCTCGACGCTATTCCTCATACGCGGTCGGCTTGCTTCAAGACTGACGGGTGTCCCGTAGGACACGGTGGTACTAGGGATTGCTAAAGGGATAGAAGGGTAGAGCGACGCACAGGCGACAATCTAATACTATCCACTAACCGTAACGGGCTAACCAAAACCCATAGATCTACGGACAAAGGCTTCGAGCGTTCAAGGAACAGTTGGAAGATATCTGCCCGTCTTTGGATGCATCTGTGAAAAAGCCGCGACGAGAGTTCGTATCGACTGTCGACGACATCGCTCGCGACCTAGATAATCTGAACAAGAGGTACACCACGCTCGTGAATATCCTGCAGGATCGAGTCAGGCAGTTGGCAACGCTACATCCCGAGGACATGTCCCTGCAGGTGAGACTATTCCACTTTTTATGCCACGTTTCGCGCGTCATAGGTAAATAAATTAATCTGCGACATTCTCTTTCCCGTTTTCCGCCTCGCATATCGTTTTGTTTTCTTAGAAACGTATATAGAGATATGGCGCCGTAGATTTGTTTACCCTTTGACGTAGCGCTAAACGCTCCAATTACCGATAATCTTACCAATGCAATCGTCCGTCTAATCTTTACGGTATTCCGAACGACGTAATTGAAATGCGAAAGGTTAAGACAAGAAATGGAATAACAATTCAATCGAGTATAACGTAATGGACTTTATGCCTGCACGTGACCCTGAACGCTCGGCTAATCTGGAACGAATTACACGCGTCTCGCGGCCACAGTTAGATCACGGTATTCTCCTTGCCAGGGGGCATACGCGACCCGTGAAATGTTAATTCTCCAACTGTTAATTGTCAACATGCACAAAATTGGCAGTGACCGAATCGTCCTTCCGTCCTTCTCCAATCTCCGCGAGAACGCCCACACGGCGCTCACGCGTAACGAGACTGGTTCGCTGACGGAATAATGCGCAACTAGCGGCCAAGTTTCATCCTTCCCGCCGCCTCCGCGCTCGATCGATAACGCGAACGTGTGTTACCGAGAGATCCTGTAGGTGCGAATAAGCGACGGCGCACAGTAGACGTTCTCGCACAGCTGGCGCTAGTCAACGTTCGTTTATTGCGTTCGCGCGGTGTTGCAGACACGTCTCGAGGCGTCGGCGATCGGTCGTCGGGCGTATTTTAGTTTATCATCGGGAATTAACGGCCGACTCGTTCTCAATTTTCGTACGAGATGCGCGTGGACGCCGCCAGGAGTACTACGGTCGCGATGCCAACCGTTAAAATCGTACGAAAGGTACGAGGTTCCATGTGGAAAAACTGGGACAGTCGACAGTCGCGATAGTTCGCGAATTATCATCGATGGAGGGGATAGAGTAGGGGATCGTTCTCCGCGAATGCAAAGATTTTTCTCCGCCTGTCACGTGCACGGGATCGGTCGGGACACGTGTCTTTCGCACGTTACTCATCGATTACGTGATCCTTTTAATTCTACGCTCGTTCGGTCCGGATTGATACGCTTCGTTCCTACGGCGATACGTCATGATAGATGCGTCGAGTATTTAGGGCGAGTCAATTTCTCGCGCGTCGGCTCTGATTAGCATAAGGAAAGGGACAAGAAATCCGCGTGGTTAACCGTCGAGACTTACGCGTTCTCTGCCGGTAAAGAGCGGCCGGTCGCGATTCTAAAAAAAGAATCTGGCTTTTTCACGCGCAGATGCCTCGTTTCTCGAGTTTACGAGACGGCCGGCGTCTTGCCAACTCGAGACAGTTGAGTCAGTCCCCCGGAGGTGCTCGCGGTGATTAAACCGGTGTCCCGATCTCCTCCACCATTATCGTTAACATGTTCTGCGAAAGTACGCATTCGAGAGTGACGCGCAGCCCTGACACGCGACACAGTTTCTAGACGAGCTGCGGCGTAGCACGCAGATCGAAAGTCTCCGTTCCCGTGCTGTGTTTCTAATCTTTTGCGACGATCTGCGTACACCGGACGGAGATAACGGAACGCTATGACGCTCGATAGGAGGAGGGTCGTGAACGCGGTAATATTCGAATCGATCTGCCCTTCTAACCACGCCACGTACTTTCGTCGCGCTTATTCCGCCGATGTATAGTCTGTTCACGCTGCATAGAGACATCTATTACATATTCCATGCGTGTTTCAGCGCGCCCTTCAGGAGCAGAGGCCGCTAAGGACGTTCCGCACAGAATTCAATATCTACGAGAACAGCAGTTGCGAGGAACGTTACACTTCCACGACCACGCACTACACACAGTCGCAGTGAGTATAGTTGCATAAGCGAAATGACAATGGCATCGAGCTGTTTCTGTAATTTAAAGCGATTCTGTTTCATCCACTATAGATATAGTTTGGAACGACAGGAAAGGACAGAACGGACGGAAAGAACCGAGAGAAGCGAGACCATTGTGTCTAGTGACACGATACGGCGCTCCAGTTCCCAGGAAAGCTCTCGTCTTGACAGTCGAAGCGCGTCCCTTGGTCAGGATGCAGCGACGACAGCGACGACAGCGACGACAGCGACGACCACGCAGTCCGAGAGAGAGCTCGAGGTCGATCGAGAAAAGATGTCGCGTAAACACGAGGATGAGAAGAGGATTGACGAAAGGGACGAGGCGTCGTGGTCGAGAACCAGCAGTATTAGCGACAGCAGCATGCATTTTAGAAAGATTAGGAGTCTAAAGAGGATAGAGCGGGCGGAAGAGAATATAGGTACAGAGAACGTAATCGAGGCTAGGTGTATCGTAGATCCACGAACCGGGGCGCTGTTGACGGTGGGCGAGGCGATAAGTTTTAGGATCTTGGATGTTAGCAAGGGTAGGATAGTGTGCTCGAGGGACGGTAAAGAGACCGTCACGATCAAGGAAGCTGCCCGCCAGAAGATAATCGACTCGCGTCTCGCGGATCGTCTGCTAGGTCCGAGTGTCGGGTCAGGAGATAGAGCGAAGGTAACTTACTACGGAGAGAGTACACCGGCCGATGAGAACGCGGTTAGTGTAGCCGATGCGATGAGGGACAACGTAGGCACGATGGGACAAGGTTCCGCGTTGGATCCACACACGGGCGAACTGGTTACGGAGGACGGTGAGAGGCTGTCGGTCGAAGAAGCTCACGCGAGGGGATACCTAGCGAAACTAGACGTCACCGTCACGGTTAAGAGGAGTGCGTTGCCTCTTTCCGACGCGATAACCCAGGGTTTAGTGGACGAGACGCTTGGTCGTGTTCTCGATCGGATCACGGGAGAAAGTTACGCCCTCGACGAGGCTGTTCAGAAAGGAATCTTGGATCCAACTGCCAGGGAGATCGTAGACGCAAGGAACGACGTTAAAGTGACGCTGCTGCAGGCTCTCGAGTCGGGAATAATCAATTCGAAAACTGGCAAGTATATGCATGGCCTTACAATGGAGAAACTTTCTCTAAAGGAAGCGCACAGACGGCGGTTGATCGTTAAACCTATGACGCTGAAAGACTGCCGTGATACCGAGATAATAGACGAGAGTGGAAGGATTACGAGTCCCGCACGTAGAATCAAATTGACCGTAACGGAGGCCATTGAACGCGGCGTCCTCGATGGAGATCGACTGAAGTCTATCGTCGACGCAAGAACCGGCGAGGTAGTCACGTTATCCGAGGCGTTAAACCGTGGACTGATCGATCCTGACAGAGCAACCTACAAAGATACAATCACTACGGAGGAATTGGCTATTTCGGAAGCCGTTGAGAAAGGCCTAGTCACCTCGCTTGCCCAGAAGACAATATTTGACGTGGATGGATTTAGAGATCCGCTAACCGGCGAATACGTGAGCTTAAATGCTGCTTTACTTAAAGGTTTGATCAGTTCCAAGTCTGGTGGCAGTTACATCGTTGATCTTAATACCGGAGAAACAGTTTCACTGGCAGAAGCCGAAGAACGCGGTTACATTCGACCGGAAGTTTCAGAGATGCTTAATCGTGGCATCGGAATCGTGGAAGAGGGTAGGGAGATCACGCTCTTGGAAGCCATTTTCTCTGAATTAATCGATCCTAGAACTGGTCTGCTCCTAGACCCGCGAACTAAGAAACCGGTACCCCTTGAAAATGCCATTAAACGTGGACTCATTACGCCCGATGGTGCCGCATTACTCACGGGTCTTTTAAATGTCACCGTTACCACGCAGACGGTAACGAAAATCAAAGAAGTCCGAGAAGAAAAGGAAAGCGAAGATATGGTCGACGAAAGACAGGATAAAGTTGAAGGGATACGTGGTCGCTCTGTCGATAAAACGATGGACGTCGATGACTCTGTTAGATCGACTCTCGGTGATAGTATTCCTAAAGCAATTGGCACTACAACGACTATTATTGATAAGGACCACGTGGTCTCTGCCTCGGAGATGAAAGCAAGCAGCGTAATTAGAACGAAAGAGTCCTTGGACAGAGTATCACCAGTGAGAGTAACCGACGAAGTTGATTTTAGTCAATCATCGTGGATCAAGTACAGGGATCCAGATCAAGACCAAGACACCAGTGTAGTTAGTGAGTCTACGAAGGAGGAAAGTTTATTCACCGAGAAACGTGTGTTCGAATTGCCTACTGACGGATGGTCCCTTTCAGAGGCAATTGAGAGAAAACTGTTCGACCCCACTACAGGACTTTTCATAATTCCAGGAACGGATAGACTAGTTTCCTTCGAAGAGTGCGTCAAGTTACGAATAATTGACCCGAATTCGAGCTTCGTGATAGATCCAAATAATGGCAGGAAGGTGTCCTTGTTACGAAGCTTGGAGAAGAACATTCTGGATTCGACAGGCCATTACACTAGTCCACAGAAGATCACGATGAAGGAGGCAATTAACAAAGGACTCGTCATCCTAGGACATAAGCAACCCGAGGGTGATACCTCGCAGCAGAGACTTCTTCGAATTACCAAAGTCTCCGGTGAGCCAGATAAGTTAGAGGTAACACGATCGGATGATCCATCGAAGCAATTCGAAATCAAAATTTCTGAAACTAGTCACGCGATACCTGACCCCGTAAGGGTCTCACGAGGCCTTATCTATGACCCAAGTACAGCTCTAGTCATATCAACCGAGAGTGGAAAGTCAACCGAGTTACTGCAAGCTTTGTCCGATGGTACCTTGCCATCCGAAGTGGTGCTTGTAAAGGACCCTACTACAGGAAAAGACATTGGCATAGTAGAAGCTGTCCAGCGTGGTATCGTTGATTCCAACACAGCTGAATATCACGTGGATAAGCACAGAAAGATATCTCTACTCGACGCTGCGAAATTCGGTATAGTTAGCGTCATGGGATCACCTCTTGTTCCAGTCACATCTGTATCTACCACGGATACAGCTTTGCTTCATAAGATAGAAACCGAAGAAATTGCTACCGAGCAAACATCACCGAGTGAACAGGAAGAAGTTTCAGTGATTGGCAAACTGCCAGCTTCTGTTTCCATCTCTGAATCAGATTCAGCTATTGGCTCAGCGTCTGTGATGGATTCCGTAACAGATTCTTCTCCAACGGCAGCCAGCGAAGAGCCTTCCGTTTCAAGAATGGAGGAGGAAATAGAAGGAAGCTCGAAGCTGAAACCTAAATCAGTTGCAGGTACCAAAGTTTTCACCGTTGGAGAAACCTTGATTCGATCAACTGCTGACAGCGAAATTAAGACGATTGTGCTTCAGAAAATGAGGAAGAGGGTAGTGAAAGCAAAGGAAGCTCTAGAGAGTGGACTAATCGACGAAGAGACAGCTGAAATCTTCAATAAAGAGGTAGGCGCGGAGGATGGTAAATTGGTTTCGTTATCCGAAGCTATTCGCAGCAAGAAGATAGACGCAGGCGCAGGAAGGATCGTCGATCCTCAGAGAGGAGATGTCCTCAACATTGGCGAGGCAGTGGAACGTGGAATCCTTGACCCAGTGAACGCTCATGTCCTGGTCCCGTTAGCAAAAAGTTTATCAATTCCTGGTTTATACAAGCAAGGTCTGCTCGATCCTGAAGAAGGTAAAATCGTTCATCCAGAAACCGGTGCTCATCTGACACTCAAAGAGGCGATTCTTTGCGAGATAGTCGATCCGCTATCAAAATTGACCTATTCCGATGGACGAACAGAGACACTTCGTAATGCCATTGAAAGTGACCATGTCGACCCAGAGAACTCATTGATAAAAACCAGCGAAGGGAGAAGCGTGGGTCTGGTGAAAGCTGTCGAAAGCAACGTGTTTGCCGATTCGGACAGAAGTCAAGAAAAAATTCCTCCCGCTGGAATGACATTTACCGTGGCGCTTGAACGTGGTTTGATAGATGACTCTGGTAAAGAAATACGACACCCAATTACGGAGGAACGTTTGTCCCTGGAAGATGCCATAAAGGGTAATTTCATTATGTCGCTACCGTGTCCTGTGACTTCTGACAGTATGGAGGTGACCAAGGCCCTAGAAGCTGGCCTAATCGATCGTGAAAAGGGTGTCTTTGTTCATCCTACGACTGGAACCCCGGTGAATCTCTTAACAGCCATCGAATCAGGCTTATTAGTCGTCAAACCACCAGTAACCAGTGTGTCTACCACTGTGACTTCTGGTGTCACTGAAACGGTCACTTCTTATCACACTATTACCACTAAGACGCTAGAAATGTTGTCTGGTTATGAACTAGTAAATACCAACGAAGTGAAGAACATCGAAACCGGAGATGTTATAAAGATAGATGACGCTCGGAAGATGGGAATCGTTAAAGACGAGTCAGAGAAAACCGAACAATTCACTACAAAAGATATCAAGATGACATTCGACGATGCACTTCAAAAAGGTTTGCTCGATATGAGTGCCGGAACTTACACTAATCCTTCGACTGGACTCGCCATGCCTATTCAAGAAGCTATTGAGAATGGACTATTGGATGACTCGTCTGAGCGTCATATTTCCGACACCAGTACCACAAGCACTGAAACCGAACAAATTAATCAGGTATACGACGAAAAGACAGAAAGATTCGTGGATCCAGAAACTAAAAAATCCTATACCCTTAGTGAAGCAGTGGAGGTGGGTTTGGTCGATCCTAATACTGTAATTTATGACACGAGAACAGCTGAAACAATCACGACTAAGGAAGCACTGGAGAAAGGAGTTATTGATCCTGTGACAGGAAAGACAAAGGATGATCAAGGACGTGGTACAGTTTCTTTGAAACAAGCTGCCAAGTTAGGACTCCTAGCAGTGGTCGCGGCACCTGTCCTTGCTGGGAAAGCAGTATACGATGCCGTCCGTGATGCCTCAACGAGCAGAGAAAAGAGCAAGGATCTTCGACAAGCTGAAAAGACGGAAACTGTTCAGATTTCTCGTCCCAAAGACGAACAGAAGGTTGCATCTGTGACAGTGAAGCAGAAACCATCTGTGGTTGATGGTGCCTCTGAGATCAAGACGAAGATTACCGAAGAACCTACCGAGAAAGTAGTAGAAAAGGAGAAAATAATAGAGAAGAAGAAAGAGGCGGAAAAAGAGGAAGAAACGGAGAAGGAGAAAGTGGCAGAGAAGAAGAAAGAGGCAGAAAAAGAGAAAGAAATGGAAAAGGAGAAAGTAACAGAGAAGAGGAAAGAGAAAGAAACGGAAATGGAGAAAGTAACAGAAAAGAAGAAAGAAGAAGAAATAGAGAAAGCAACGGCAAGAGAGAAAGTAGCAGAAGAGAGGAAAGAGGCAGAAAAAGAGAAAGAAATGAAAAAGGAGAAAGTAGCAGAGAAGAAAGAAGAGGCAGAAATAGAGAAAGATACGGAAAAGGAGAAAGTAACGGAGAAGAAGAAAGAAGCAGAGAAAAAGAAAGAAACGGAAAAGGAGAAAGTAGCAGAGAAGAAGAAAGAGGAAGGAAAAGAGAAAGAAACGGAAAAGGATATAGTAGCAAAGAAGGAAGAGGTAGAAAAAGAGAAAGAAACAGAAAAGGATATAGTAGCAGCGAAGGAGAAAGAGACAGAAAAAGAGAAAGAAACGGAAAAGAAGAAAGTGGAACCTTCAAAGGAACCTTCAAAGGAACCTTCAAAGGAGGAGGAGGTAAAGAAGGCTGAAGAAACTTTAGAACCGGAAATCAAAGACAAGGAAATAGAAGATTCTTTGAAAGAATCAGAAGTCAAAAAGATAACACCAAAAGAACCTTCAAAGTCAGAGCTACAAGTAGATAATATTGAACTATTAAAGACGCAAACTGTTGAGAAAATAGAGGCTCAAGTGAAAGCCGCCGAGAAGAAACCAAAGGCAGAACCTTCAAAATTATCTGTTGAAAAAGAAGAATCAGAGGACACTGTCACTAAGGAAGAACAAGTGGAAGAAAAGGAGGAAACAGAATCCACGGTAGATTTTGGAAGAGAAGATAGTCCAGAGAAGGTTGAGGAATTGATGCAGGAAGAATCAGAAGAATCAGAAGAATCTAGATCAGAAGAAGGCGACAGATTCGTGATTCAAGTAACACCTGATCTAACAGCTCGAGATCTCGTGGTTCGTAATGCATACGATCTAGAAAAAGAAAAGTTCGTCGATCCTGAGACAGGAGATATTGTTTCCTTCCACGATTTTGTCCTGGACCTTGGAATTTTTAATCCAAACAATGTTTTGGTCAAAGATCTATCTTGTAAGACAGCCGATAAATATGTTCCTCTTCGCGAAGCAATCGCTAAACCTTTAGTAGATCGAAATATCGGATACATGGTTGATCCAAAGACAGGTAAAAAGATACCATTCTTCGAAGCTGTGAAATTAGGTTTAATAAAGGAGAAACCAATGGCGAAGCAACCAGCGATTTCGACAGTTGACGGACAAGAAGGTTTAACTTTACGAAGAGCAGTCGAAGCTGGTTTGCTTGATCCATCCACCTGTGAAATTCGAGATCCAACGACTAAACTGAAGCTCAAATTGAACGAAGCTATCGAAGTTGGCCTGATCGACCCGAATTCGATTAGCATTCGAGATCCAGTAAACGATGAGGTTTCGTCTCTTCAGGACGTGTTAGAATCTGGCGCGAAGATCGACCTTGAGGATGCTTTCGTGAAGGGATTGATGGTTCCCGAGTCACGCAAACCGATTTCTCTGGAAGCAGCTATCAGAAAGGGCCTTTACGAAGAGGATACTGGTAAAATCAAAGACACGTTAACTGGTCAGTCTATAGATGTGGAAGAAAGTGTACGTAGAGGAATAATCGATGCATTCATCAGTGAGTGCGAAGATAGCAAGGCAGGGACGTTCCTGTCATTGGAAGAGGCGCTCGGGGAATCGAAGTTGTTGGACTCTAGCATTGGTCAGCTTCGAGACACCAAAGCTGGTGAACTGCTTCCGTTAAATATTGCTCTTGATAGAGGTTTAATAGTTACCACGGGTTTCGTGCCTACACTAATCGATGCAATTGTTCAGGAATATTACTGCCCAAGGACTGGTCTCGTTGCTAATCCAAGAACCGGAGAGGAAACTACTTTGAAAGAGGCGTTGGAGACAAAATACGTTGACGGGGAAACAACCATGGTCAGGGACGACAGGAACGACAGAGTTTTGTCATTGCAAGAAGCTGAGGAGAACCAGCTGATTGATCTCGAAAAAGGAATTTTGTTATCTCCGCATTCTATGACTTTGGATGTTGCTTACGAAAAAGGTTACATTCTCAGCACCGTGAAACCATGGTCGTTACAAGAAGCATTGGCTCATCAGACTTACGATCCCGAGAAAGGTACCTTCGAGATAGATGGCGTTAGTTACACCCTCGAAGATGCACTAGAGAGCGGACTAATTGCCAAGGATAGTCCTTCCGTGAAAGATCCAAGAAACAGCGAGATAATTTCTCTGGGCGAGGCTATAAAGCAAGGTCTGATCAAACCTAAAATGGGAATAGCGGTCGATCCATCGACAAATTCATTTTTGTCACTGACAGACGCCCTTGATCGTGGGCTTATAGTACCGGCGAAACGCAAGATATCTCTTCCCGAAGCAGTCTTCAAAGGACTGTACGAGCCAACAACCGGTCGTTTCATCGTCCCAGAGACTAGGGAGAAATTACCAACAGATCGTGCCATCAAGGTTGGTGCCATCGATCCCAGCACAGCGGTAGTGGTACGCCAACCACATGGAAAGGCAATTACCTTCAGCAAAGCTATCAAGGAATTGATAGTGGATCCAAAGACCGGCACTGTGACCGACGAGAATGGTAAACCCATAGATTTCCATGAAGCACTGGAACATGGACTGCTTTTGGAAGCTCGACGACCAATGACATTCAGCGAGGCCATTTATAAAGGAATTTTGGATGAAAGGACGAATATGTTCTTGGATCCTCAAACAGGTATTTACTTGACTCTCATAGAGGCTATTCAGAGAAATTTAATAGATGCAGATTCCGTGACCGTGAAGGATGGAAGGAGTGGTTTCTGGGATACGATATCTCTCAAAGAAGCAATCAGAAGCGGATATATCGATGGTACTTCCGGCATAGTAAATATCACCGCAGGTTCGACCATGTCCTTGCAAGAAGCCTTCGAAGCTGACCTAATCGTGGACGACAGAGAAGCTGTATCTTTACAGAGAGCTATTCATCAAGGCCGATACGACGAGCAAACTGGAAAGATAACTTTACACGAAGCAATGAGGAACTGCTTAATCAGTCCCACTCTAGCATGTTATTGGGACAGAAGGGCAGGCAGGTTGCTATCATTGGCAGAAACTTGTCGGGCTGGAGTGATAGACAGGCGAACCGGAATGTTCAAAGAACCTGGAGCAAACAGGACAGTGTCTTTAACCCTAGCCTTGCACTTGGGATTAATCGTTGACATTGTAACTGCATATTTCAGCCTGCATGAAACGATCATGATGAATATGTACGACCCTGTCACCGGGAAATTCACTAATCCGTTAACCAACCAGAAACTCACGCTTGCTGACGCTTGCAGGACGGAATTAATCGATCCTCTTTCATTCATTGTCCGAGACACTCGATCCGACAAGTACGTATCGCTGTCCGAAGCAGTTTCTTCCGGTGTTATCGACGACATCCACGGCACCTACATCGCCTTGCCAGCAAACGAGAAACCAATCGATTTACGCGAAGCTCTGAAGAGAGGTTACATCGTGTCCTCGAGATTACCGCTTAGCATCGAGGAAGCAGTCACTTGCGACCTATACAGAAGCGAAACTGGGGTCTTCGTGGATCCTCGAACCAACGAAAGTCACGATCTAAGTCGAGCATTCGAGGTGGGTCTCCTGGATCCGAATACAACTGCGCTGAAAGATGTAACGACAGGTCAGATAACGTCTCTTGCGTTGGGCATAGAAAATGGTTCAATCGACGTGCCTCACGGTCGAATCTTAGATTCCAAAACGAAACGTGCTTACCCCATCGACGTGGCCCTAGAACGAGGTCTCCTCGTGACTCTGGAGAAACCACTGACGCATCAACCCGCTCGTCGAAGTCTCGTTCGCAAAGACGAACCTACCCGACAGGAATGTACCATTCAAGAAGCGATTGACAGAAACCTTCTCGATCCTAACACAGCCGTAATCAGGCACCCGTAGAGCGGTCGATTCGTCACGATCAGTAACGTCCTGGCAGACGGAATCCTCGATCCATCTAGTCGTGGGACGTTCGAGTCTGACTCGACCCGGACGTCCGATGGCAAACTGGTGCCAAGGTTTGTCCGTTTCGGAGAGGTCGAGGTGTACTTCGTGCAGCCTCTGAGCTTCGAGGAAGCTACGGAGAAGGGTCATTTGTCAGTGGAGAGCGGGAAACTGATAGATCCGAAGACTGGTGAACAGGTGACGCTGAAAGAAGCGGTCAGTCTCGGAATCGTGGACTCCGACTCGGCGTTGATCAAAGACACGGAGAAGAAGAAATTAGTGAAATTAGCAGAGGCGTTCAGGAAAGGTCTGATGGACGCGGAGAAGGGGAACGTTTTGGAAACGGAAACATCGCGATTGTATCCGTTGTCGAAGGCAGTAGAGGCGGAGTTATTGATTACGCCTAAACGGGGTCTCTCTTTCATCGAAACGTTGGAGTTCGGACTTTACGACGCGACTTCCGGTAGATTCCACGACCCGTTCCGGGTCGCGTCCGCGCTAGATCGAATACCCGTGACGTTGAAGGAGGCGATCGACTCGGGCTCGATAGATCCGTCGAGTACAGTGATCAAAGAACCCGGGACCGGTAAAATCGTTAGTTTCTTAGAGGCTATAAATACCGAGATAGTAAATCCCATAGCGGGCAGGCTTATCGAAGATCCATCGGGAAAGAGCCTTGACTTCGCGAAAGCCCTGGAGCAGGGTTATATTCTCACCGCAGAAGCTAGGGTAAGTGGCACTCTTTCTTGCTTCTTCTTCTTCTACTTCTACCTCTGTTTCTTACTATACACTTCTTCGTTCCTTTCGCGACGTCTTATCCTCTTTATCGAGCTGTCCCTCCCTCGCTTTCGTTTCTTCTCTATTTTCCTTTACGCTCGTGTATCTTCTTCGTTTCCCTGTCTTTTCTCTTCTTTTTTCTCTCTTTTTTTTCTCCCGAATTTTTGTTCATGTATCTTTTTGTTTTTACGTTTCTTTTTTTTTTTTCTTTTATTTTTATTATTATTTTTCTGAATTTTTTAACTCTACTTTTTAACCGCTTGCCAAAGGTTATGGATCGTTACGTATTGTACGCTTCGATGCATCCTGTCGTCTATCGCTCTACGTGTGCGACGATAGCCGACTACAATAATCTCGCGAACTCACTCTCTGTGTCACGAACTCACTCACTATCGACGATCTTGTCGGTAGCAACAAACTGTACAGCAGCGGCAGTCGTTAACAGCAACACCAACATCTCTACCCGGCATCAGAAACACACATCCTGCATGGTGCCCCTAAGAAAAAGAGCGTGCCACGATATCCGATAAGTTGAACCTCGTGTTTAACGAGTCGTCCCGTGTCGGCCAGCATGTCGCGGATTGTCTGGCATGGGATCGGTAACGAAGCCAGCGGTCGCTGATAATAACGAGAAGTAAAGGGAAACGTGGACAACTGATCTCTCGATAATATCGTTACGTCCGTTTCACGTGGGGCGCTCCTCCTTCAATTATCCCGATCGCTCACACTCGCATTATTCATCAGGACGCACGTCGGTCACTGTCTTTCACGTAACAGGGGGCTAATGTCATACTAATCAGCGGTGCGCGGTCACCGATTAAAAATAAAGTATAATAAGTAAAGAAACGAGACGAAGAAAAGTGGTAACAATTATGATAATACAGTTTAATGTCATCGATCTATCGTGTCGCCTGATCGCATCGGCAATGCTAACTCGATCATCGATCTCTAATCGTTTAACGTCTATTAATTGTAATTTGCACGTTGGTTAACCGACATTTCACGTTTTCCTTTCGGGTTCTGGTTACACGTTTCCATTTCGCGATCGTTCGATTGCCTCATACGATAAATGGAGATTACACGGGCAAAAGGAAAGCGTGAAACGACAATGGGAACCACATTAACGCGTGTCGTGACATCGAAACGACCTGTATCACCATGATATTAACGATCAAACAAATCGACAGCGACTAGTCGTTCTCTCAATGCGTAGCCACGTGTTACGTGTGATCGCATGCTTAACAGGTTATCATCGATCGCACATCTACCCCGCATATATCAGTACAGTTTCCTGCCACCCCCCACTTAATCACCGAGTAACGAACGTACCCCCTTATTTTTTTTTTTTCAATTTTGATATTTTCAACGATGCTCCTATTGTTTAATTCAGATTAATTCGGATTATTTACACTGAAGTTTTCCTTTTTTTCAGGTATTATTGCGTTCAGTTTATAAGCTCGATCCTGTTTTCTTTCTAGCACGAGTTTGCGGGAAAGCTCTGAGCACGTAGCATAGTCCAACAAACGCAAATATATATATGCATATATACATTTACATATATATATATATGTATGTATATACGTCTATGCATTTACGATAGACCATGAATAATAAATTATGATCCGTATCGTAAGCGCGTATCCCCCATCCCGTATCATTTCGTATTCACTTCGTTATCATTTCCTCGCGCGATTATCGTCTTTTCAGTTTTTAATTTTGCTTGTTGACGCGTCTTATTGAGACGAGAACGCGGCTTCCGTATCTGTCCTGTCGTTCGCTTGAGACTGCATAGAAAAAACCACGTACGGGAAAAAATATGCAGTTCGATTACTCGCTGCAGATCAATCAGATCTCTTGGTTCTTCTAAACAACTGTGTTTTTTATACAAGTTTCTTTTTTTTTTTCTTTTTTTTTCCATTTTAATACTTATATAACGTGTTACGTTTTACGTTCCAAGTGTGTGTATGTGTTTGCATGCGTGAGATACGTTTTTAAGCTTACCATGTTCTGTTTTTTTGACTGACATTTGTTCCTTACAGACTCACCGCTATTGGTAAGAGTGCGGTTTCCTATTAATAGTTTTTACCCGTTAAGACAGCACGTTAGATAAGTTATTAAAGCGCGAATTGTCTGGCTACGATACGTACCAAATTGCACGTTTTCTCTGTTGCAAACCACTATAGCAAGCGGTCGAGGAGAAGTACAAGTTGTGCGACGAAACGTCCTCGAAGTTGCTTCAATGGATATCCGAGGTGGAAGATAAATTAGCCAACCAGGACAATGTGAAAGAAGACGTCGATGAACTTCGGAATCAAATAAATGCTATGAAAGTGAGTGTCATACCGATTTTCACTGTTTGTAAATAAAGCTGTGTACTAACTGTTCGTTCGAATAATATTCGCAGGAGATTAAGGAGGATTTGGAAGCTCACTCGCGTCCAGTTTCCTCTTGTCTCGATCAGATTCGTCAGGTAGTTTTGACTGGTAGCAACGTACTGTCCAGCGAGGAAGTGTCTACCCTAGAGAGGAATGGTCGATCCTTGAAGACCAGGTTCGACAGAGCCTCCGATCGTACTGAAAGAATGGTCAAGCGATTGATCGCTGCCAGAGATGATTTGGTCAAATTTAAGTTAGTGTCGTGAAAAGAAAGCTTTTGGCTCTTTGAAACGTGTTCAATTGTTTATTGTACGACAATTTATTTTCCGTAGGAACGAGCTGTCGACATTCTCCCATTGGTTGGATAACGCTAGAAGAGTTCTGGAAGAAAAGGAACATTCCTTGTCAGATCTGAATAGACTAAACAGTAGTACAGATTCCACGCGAGATTTTATCAGCGATGTCATAGCACACCAAGCAGACCTCCGATTCATTACGATGGTTGCCCAGAAATTCGTGGATGAAAGCAAGGAGTTCCTTCACGTCCTGAACGAGTTCCGAACCAGTTTGCCACAGAGATTGTCTCATAAGGAACCCATAGCCAGTCAGGATTCCCCTGTACGTGGCGAGGTTTCCCTGGTTACAGCTCAGTACAAAGATTTACTGTCACGGGCTAATTTATTATCTGACAAGCTGTCTGGTGTTGGTGGAAGGCAAAGGGACCATCGCGAATCACTTGAGAAAGCTAAGAATTGGCTGGAGGAAGTCGAACCAAAGATCCATAAAGCTATTTCAGAATCGATTGCAGCTGAGCCTAAGCAAATAGAAGATCAGTTGAGCAAGGCGAAAGCATTGAACAACGAGATGTTAGCTAATGAACGGCTGATTGAAAACGTGAAGATTACTTTTAAAGCTCTTCTGGTATCTCTCGATGGACAATTAACACCAAAAGAGGAGCTCGAATTGGGAGAACCGGTTATAGCTTTGGAAACTAAATATAGAGAGCTAACTAGTGCAATCGTTGAGTATTGTCAGGAATTGGACACGGCATTAGTTCAAAGTCAGGGAGTACAAGATACGTTGGATACTTTGGTACTTTGGTTGAACAACTTTGAAAGTCAATTCAAGTAAGTAATGATACTTTAAAATCTACCATTAACGTAGTAATACTTTGTAAGTAAACGCGATTCTTTTGTAAACAGGAATATAGAGAGACCAGTTAGTTTGCATAAGGAACGTCTGGAAGAACAGCAAAGGGAACAACGTTTACTTCAAGCTGATTTGGATAGCCATCATTTTACCATAGATACAGTAGCATTCGGTACTCGTAACCTATCAATGAATCCCAGTAATGCAAGAATTGCCAAACGTATAGACGACAAGCTGGAAGATGTCATGTCTAGATATGAGAAACTGCTGGCTAAATCTTTGCGGCGGGGTGAATTCCTTAGTGAAATCGCTCAAGCCCTTAGTGACTTTTTGGTCGAAGCCACTAAGTTCGACAGCTGGTATGCACACATGATCGAATCATTAGAATCAAGAGATTTGAGTAAACTTGACGTTGCCGAGTATGAAACCAAAATGACCAATTTGGTGGACAAACGTGAAAATCAACGTGCCAATTTCGAAAACTTGATTCGTAATGGAAAGAGCTTGATCTCGAAGAAAGATGTCACAGATGTCGCTCCTATTAGAGATAAGATCAAGGCGTTAGAATCACAATGGAAAGAAGTGAATAATTTGATCGATGAGAAACAACGACTCAGTCAATCTAGAGCTAAACAACTGTCTGCTTATGAAAAATTACGCGATCAAGTAATTGATTGGCTAACGCGCACTGAGAGCAAAGTACAAGGTCTCGAGCCTGTAGCTGTCGACTTGGAGAAACTGAAAAAGCAAGCTGACGAATTGAAACCAATACAAAAAGAGTATCGTGATTACGGCAATACCGTTGATAAAGTGAACGACCTTGGAATAGCTTACGATGGCTTGCTAAAAGAACGTACAGAAAGTCCAACTCGTCGTCGCGGCAGTACCAGTCCGACTAAGAGACCAGGTACATACCAGTTATTCCAAACTCCTAATCCTTCTGATCAATATTATCGAATCGTCATTGCTTAACAACGTTTTCCTAAATGACACACATCTTTCCATTCTTTCGCGATCATTACTAATTTTTCACAACTGACGATTCGTCTCCATTTTTACTGAACTCACACGATTTTTTCTTTTTTTTTTTTTCAATTTTTTTTTGTAGTACGACGAATGTCACAAGACGGTCGCTCACCATCTCCTGCTAAATTGTATGCTGCTCAAAGTCCGGTCTCTCCAGGTGGTAGCAGCGGCTTCAGCAGCCGACGCTCCAGCCAAGATGGTTTCCACCTGGAAGACTTGTCACCAGTTCAGCAACAGCTTTCAGAGATCAATAATAGATACGGACTATTGGGCGTACGTTTAACTGATCGTCAAACAGAACTGGATAGTGTCAAGGATGAATTAAGAAGACATATGGATAATTTGAAGACACTCTCTTTGTTCCTGGAGAAGGTAATGTATTTCTTTCAGGATAAAAGCTGTAATTCAAGAAGTTAAGATTTAATCGGAAATATTGTTTGTTTATTGCAGATTCAACGACAGATTCCGAAAGAGACTATGCCAAATACGAAAGAAGAAGCAGATAAGACGGCGAAACAAATCAAGGTTGTGATTGAAGAAATGTATGAGAAACAATCCTTACTTGACACCACTAGAACACAAGTACGTGATTTGGTTAGACGTAAAAAGGGAGCAGATGGTGTAGATAGATTGAACGACGAAATGGAAGACGTAATTAGTCGATGGAGATCGTTTAGCGAACGTTGCAAGGATAGAATAAAGTTCCTGGATGATGTGAAAGACTTCTGCGATACATCAGAGGGGCTTGCGTCATGGCTAGGTTCGAAAGAAAGAATGTTGAGTGCGTTGGGTCCAATTTCAGCGGATCCTAGAATGGTTGCCAGTCAAGTGCAACAGGTTCAAGTTTTGAGAGAAGAATTCCGCACTCAACAACCCCAATTGGACCACTTGATTCAAGTTGGAGAGAGTATCTTAGGAGTAATAGGACGTGATTCACCTGATGGGCAAAGAACTAGTGCCAAATATCTTTCTATTTTAGATAAGTGGTCTGATCAATTAGCTCGTTTAGATGAGAGAGCACAAAGTTTGGGCGATGCGGTTGACACCAGTCGGGAATTCGATGCAAGTGTAAATCGTTTACGCGATGCTTTGCAAGCAATCTCGGACAATCTCGATGAATTGACCCTTGAAAAGGATCCTGAAGATCAATTGCGCAAGATAGAAAACCTGGAAAGGCAATTGGAAGGACAAAGACCTTTATTAGCTGATGCCGAAGCAGCTGCAGATCAATTGTGCGAGGTTTTGAGCGATCCTGCTTCTAAATCTGAGATCCATGGCAAACTAAACGTAGTTGGAAAGTTGTATCATAATTTACAGAGGAAATTAGATCATAAGAAAGCCGAGATAGAGGGCAATTTGCGAGATGGACGGCAGTTCGAAGCATCTTGTACTAAGACATTGGGTTGGCTTGCTGACGAACTTGGAAATATGTCCGAGAAGTTGCTGGTATCCGCTGATAGAGATATTTTGCAACAACAACTGGATCATCATGAGCCAATATATAGAAACGTAATGGGTAAAGAACACGAAGTCATCATGCTGTTGAATAAGGGACGAGATATGATAACACGATCACAAAAGATTGAGAATCGATCTCTTCAACGTGATTTGGATAAAATGCAATCACAGTGGGATCGTCTAAAGAAAGATATGCTCGATAGACACACCAAACTGCAGACTTGTGCAGAACATTGCAAAAAGTATTACAAAGCCCAAGACGCATTCCTACCATGGCTCCGACAAGCTGAAGACAGGCTGGAATGTTTGAAACCGGCTTCCTTCAAACGTAAGGATATTGAGAAACAATTGAAAGAATTATCTTCGTTCAGGAACGAGGTCTGGAAACACTCGGGAGAATTTGAGAATAACAAGACGCTTGGTGAGACCTTCCTCGGAGCTTGTGATATTGATAAACAGAACGTAAAGAACGAGCTTGGTGCTATGAAAACCAGATGGGACAAGTTGAATAATGGTAACATTAATTGACTATTTTTCTATTTGTTCTTTTTTTTTTTTTTTTTTTTTTTTTTTTTTTTTTTTTTCATTAGACTAATGTAATTGAATTAATTGGTATTATAGATTTAATAGCAAGAACTCAGTCTTTGGAAGACACTGCAAGACATTTGATGGACTTTAATGAAAATCTGCGAGAATTGCGACACGGCTTGCAGCGGTGCGAGGACAAATTGGCATCTCACCACGCTCTTGGTGGAGCTGCTAAAGACCCGAAGCTTCTCGATAGGATAAAGGTAAATAAATTGTTACAAAGATATTAAGTACTCGATACTTAAAGTGTACATAATGTTATTCTCTTACAGAGTTTACGAGAAGAAACGGCGAACCTAAAGAAACCTCTTCAATGCGTAAAACAACAGGCCAATGATTTGGTGAATACAGCTGGCGAACAAGGAGTAGATGCAACGCATTTGCAAGATGAAGTAGATAATCTAACGGATCGAATCAATGACCTGCAAGCAAAATTGGACGATAGATGTAACGAACTACAAAGTGCAGCTACTGCAGTTGCACAATTCAACGATCATGTCAAAACTATTGGTCAACAAATCTCCAGTCTTGAAAGGGAATTAGACTCTATGAGGGCACCTGGCAGAGAGATTAAGATCGTACGATCGCAAATAGAAGAAACAAGTAAAGTGATGACTAAAGTAAATCGACTCTATGAGGAAGTTTCCAACTTGGACAATCTTGGAGAACGTCTGATTGATTATGGTTTTGCGGCTGACGCTGTGGCAACTAGAGAACAGGTCGCTGGACTGAAACGACAGGTTGGAAAGCTTGATGACCGATCGAGAGATCGTCATGATGAACTTACATCTACTCTGGACAAATTGCAAGAGTTCTATCAAGCGCACACCAGTGTTATGAGTGAAATTGATGAAGCTAATAGTCATGTTAGGAAGTTTAAACCAGTGGGATCGGAAGTTGAATCTATAAAAGCGCAACAAGAAGATTTTAGGCTACTGAAATTGAATAAGATAGAACCACTAGCTCGTGCTGTTGAAGATTGCAACTTACTTGGTCAGTCATTAATTCAAACTGCCGGTCGTGACGTTAACACCGGAAATATTGAGAAGGATGTTGATAAAATGAACGAGAGATGGAACGATCTGAAGGATAGATTGAATGAGCGAGATCGAAGGTTAGATGTAGGACTTCTTCAATCTGGAAAGTTCCAGGAGGCTCTAGAGGGTCTCCAGAAATGGCTGACGGATACGGAGGAAATGGTATCCAATCAGAAGTCTCCATCATCGGACTATAAGGTAGTCAAGGCACAATTACAAGAACAGAAATTCCTGAAAAAGATGTTGATGGACCGACAGAATTCGATGTCATCTTTGTACAATATGGGCCAAGAAGTGGCGGCTGGAGCAGATCCTAAGGAACGAAAAATGATTGAAAGACAACTAAAGGAGCTAGTGGGAAGATTTGATAATCTGACTGAAAGTGCTGCTGAAAGAATGGAAGCTCTCGAACAAGCTATGGGAGTGGCGAAACTATTCCAAGATAAGCTGGTACCACTTGCAATTTGGTTAGACAAGACTGAGAAACGCGTTAGAGACATGGAACTGGTTCCAACAGACGAAGAGAAGATTCAACAGCGTGTTACAGAACATGATGCCCTACACGAAGACATTCTATCCAGGAAACCCGATTTCAGTGAACTTACGGAGATTGCTAGTCAATTGATGGCTCTAGTAGGCGAAGATGAAGCTGCTACATTGGCTGACAAACTACAAGACGCAGCTGAAAGATACGCTGCTTTGGTTGAACGATCAGAAGCACTTGGTAGCTTGCTTCAACGATCGAGACAGGGCTTACGTCATCTAGTCCTCAGTTACCAAGAACTTCAAGCATGGATGGAGGGCATGGAGATCAGATTGTCCAAGTATAGAGTCCTAGCAGTGCATACAGAAAAGCTTCTCCAACAAATGGAAGATCTCGCTGACTTAACAGAAGAAGTTTCAACTCGGCAGACAGAAGTAGACAGTACTACTGATGCTGGGTTGGAATTGATGAAGCATATCTCAAGCGACGAAGCGCTACAGCTAAAAGACAAACTCGATTCCTTGCAACGACGTTTCAATGATTTGGTTAGTCGAGGTTCTGATTTACTGAAACATGCACAAGAGTCTTTGCCACTGGTTCAACAGTTCCACGATAACCACAACCGTCTAATGGATTGGATGCAGGCCGCGGAATCGGCTTTGCAATCGGCTGAACCTCGCGAAGACGAAATTGTTCGATTGGAAATGGAGATATCAGAATACAGGCCGGTTCTAGACAAAATCAACGCTGTTGGACCACAGTTGTCTCAACTATCACCAGGCGAAGGCGCTGCAACTATCGAAGGTCTAGTCACTAGGGACAATAGAAGATTCGATGCCATTGCTGAACAAATTCAACGAAAGGCAGAAAGAATTCAACTGAGCAAACAACGCTCACTGGAGGTGATTGGAGACATCGACGATCTATTAGAATGGTTCCGTGAAGTGGACACTCAATTACGAGAAGCGGAACCACCGAGCAGTGAACCGGAAATCATCAGGGTACAGTTGAAGGAGCATAAAGCATTGAACGATGACATATCCAGTCAGAAGGGACGCGTCAGAGACGTGATATCCACAGCAAAGAAGGTGATTCGCGAGAATGGCCAACACGAAGACACATCGACGATCAGAGAAAAGATGGAAGACCTACGAGAAACGATGGAGATCGTTTCCGGCCTCTCAGCGGATAGACTCGGCGCACTGGAACAAGCTTTGCCATTGGCTGAACATCTACGCGATACGCACGTTGGTTTAGTCAGTTGGCTAGAAGAAGCAGAACAACAAGTCGCAATGCTTCCTATGCCCGCATTAAGACCTGACCTAATAGCCGTCCAACAAGATAAGAACGAACTTCTCATGCAGAGCATCAATGAGCACAAACCTCTGGTAGAAAAACTGAACAAGACTGGTGAAGCTTTACTCAAACTCTGCAACGAGGAAGAAGGTATCAAGATACAAGACATCCTTGAAGCAGACACTGCTCGATACACCGCCCTTAGAGCAGAACTCCGAAGTCGACAGCAGACCCTCGAGCAAGCACTCCAAGAATCCTCCCAGTTCTCCGACAAATTGGAGGGAATGCTGCGTGCTCTTTCATCCACTGCCGATCAAGTCAATGACGCCGAACCGGTCAGCGCCCATCCTGGTCGTTTGAGGGATCAGATGGAAGAGAACTCTGCCTTGGTCGATGAATTGGCTCAGAGATCCGAAGCCTACGCAGCTGTGAAGAGGGCTGCCGATGACGTGATCAGTAAAGCGGGTAACAGAGCTGATCCAGCCGTGAAAGACATTAAACGAAAATTAGACAAACTGAACAAACTATGGAGCGACGTGCAAAAATCGACCACCGACCGAAGCCACACGCTCGACGATGCTTTGACGATCGCCGAGAAATTCTGGTCCGAATTGAATGGCGTGATGACGACTTTGCGAGAGCTTCAAGATGCTCTTGCAGGTCAGGCACCGCCAGCGGCACAACCTGCTGCCATTCAGCAGCAACAAGTTGCGCTGCAGGAGATCAGGCACGAGATCGATCAGACAAAACCGGACGTCGAGCAGGTTCGTGCTTCCGGACACGAGTTGATGGGTCTTTGCGGTGAACCGGACAAACCAGAAGTTAGGAAGCATATCGAGGATTTGGATCAAGCTTGGGACAACGTGACTGCTCTGTACGCCAGACGGGAGGAGAACCTGATCGACGCTATGGAGAAGGCCATGGAGTTCCACGAGACCTTGCAGAATCTCCTGGAGTTCTTGCAAGAAGCTGAGGAGAAGTTCGCTCGCATGGGACCGCTAGGCAGCGACATCGACGAAGTTAAGAAACAGATCAAACAATTGGCCAATTTCAAAGCAGAAGTAGATCCTCACATGGTCAAGGTCGAAGCTCTGAACAGGTAACCAACCACGTTTCTTTCTTCTGTCACTGGTCTCCCCTTTGCGATTTTGTTGGATTCACGCGTGATCTCACGGATGTCTCTGTATCGCGAATTCCTCGTGAAAACGTTGATCCACCGAGATTTACTGTTTCATTCGTCTACTGTACTAGTTGTCTGTTAATCATCGCGTTACCCTGCCACGCGGTTTATCATTTGTACAATAACGCAAGAAAGCCTCTCTAGATGTAAACAGCGAGATTCTAATCCCAACTTTTGTTTTTCCGCGCCGGTTCCTGAACGCATAGGAGTCTGACAAGGCAAGTCAACCTCTCTCTGTGTTGTAGCAGTAGTTAGAGCATGGCTTATACTCTACATTTTATATATTATATCGCGATTACACCTTCGAGTATGTAATAGATCCAGGTTACCCGAATGGCCCTGCCCTTATAGTCCATTTAATCTCGTAATATTTACTTAACATTGTCGTAATTACCAAGCTGAGGTCGAATGATTGAAATCCCCTAACTCTGTCTGTTGGTTGGAGTTCGAGCAGTATGTACTGACATACGAACAGTATGTATGACGAAAGTATGTACTTGCCTGCATGTCTGCCTTGGCTGTTGCCTGGCTCGTGACGTGCCTGTTCTACTTACACACTCCGTATCATAGGTACTTGGCCGAGGACTCGACGGTAGACGCGAGTCCTGGCTTTCCTTTCGGATTATACCAAGGAACAACTCTGTTGACGACCTCAAGTTCAAGTATAACTTCTTACTAGACGCCATACATTGACACCGGTTAAATAATAAGGAACTTTGTTATAATAACACTGTCCAACACGAATTTTAGACAAAAATCGTGTCTTTTTAGGAAAACTCACATTTCCACCTATCGAATATCGCAGATTAGAGAAAAAGTTAAAATTTGGTGGACAGTGTAATTTTGATGCTACCAAACAGTAGAGCAGTCTATGCTAATTTTAATGTAATGCGATATAAAATCTTGATGGCGTCGAACGAGTGGTTCCCTACAATAATTCTGTATCGCTCCTCTCCCGTAGAATTCGTCGACCCTGTGTTCACCATGACTAAACTTCGACTCTAAACGTGAGAGTTTAAACAACGGTCGGCACCCATTACAAGCTCGCCTATGGTGTACGCTTTCTCACAACGACGCGTACAAGTCGCATGCACTGATCTACGTAAATCACGTAACTCTTTCTCGTGCAATTTCAGGCAAGCTGCTGAACTGACGGAGAGAACATCGTCTGAGCAAGCAGCTGCTATCAAGGAACCGCTTGGTGCCGTGAACAAACGATGGGACGGACTACTCCGAGGTCTCGTGGAGAGACAGAGGCTATTGGAGAACGCGTTACTGCGTCTAGGGCAATTCCAACACGCTCTAGATGAGCTGCTAGTATGGATCGAGAAGACAGACGACACCCTGGACAACTTGAAAGCCGTGGCCGGTGATCCTCAAGTAATCGAAGTGGAACTAGCCAAACTGAAAGTACTTGTAAACGATATTCAAGCCCATCAAACGAGCGTAGACACTTTGAACGATGCTGGAAGACAGTTGATCGAGGATGGAAAAGGTACAGCCGAAGCTTCGACAACTGCAGAGAAATTGGGTACCTTGAATCGTCGTTGGCGCGATTTGTTGCAACGCGCTGCTGATCGTCAGAGAGAACTGGAAGATGCGCTCAGGGAAGCGCAGTCCTTCACTGCAGAGATTCAGGATCTCCTGTCTTGGCTTGGAGACGTAGACAATACCATAGTAGCGTCGAAACCGGTAGGAGGATTGCCAGAAACAGCTTCGGAACAGCTAGAACGCTTCATGGAAGTGTACAACGAACTGGAACAGAATCGTCCAAAGGTCGAGACGGTTCTTCAGCAAGGACAGGAGTACTTGAAACGCGCCGATTCTAGCAGTGCTGGTGGATTGAATCACAATCTGAGAACTTTGAAACAAAGATGGGATAACGTGACTGCTCGCGCTAGTGACAAGAAGATCAAGCTCGAAATTGCCCTGAAAGAGGCTACAGAGTTCCACGATGCACTCCAAGCGTTCGTCGACTGGTTAACTAACGCGGAAAAGATTCTAACGAATTTGAAACCTGTGTCGAGGGTAATGGAAACTATCCTCGGCCAAATAGAGGAACACAAAGCATTCCAGAAGGATGTTGGAGTTCATCGTGAAACTATGCTGAACCTCGATAAGAAGGGCACGCATTTAAAATACTTCTCGCAGAAACAGGATGTGATTCTAATCAAAAACTTGCTGATAAGCGTGCAACATAGGTGGGAACGGGTAGTCTCGAAATCTGCAGAGAGAACAAGGGCTCTAGACCATGGATACAAAGAAGCCAGAGAATTCCACGATGCTTGGTCCAATTTGATGAACTGGCTCGACGAAACGGAGAGAACTTTGGACGAGGTTGCTGGAGACGGTGGCCTCGGAGGAAATGACCCAGAGAAGATCAAGGCTAGACTCAACAAACATCGCGAGTTGCAGAAGGCTCTCAGTGCTAAACAAGGCACTTATGACACCACCATGAAGAATGGAAAATTATTGAAGGACAAAGCGCCAAAGAGCGACGAATCTGCTCTAAAAGAACTGCTAAACGAATTGAAGAACAAATGGACCACTGTCTGTGGCAAGTGCGTGGACAGGCAAAGGAAGCTCGAAGAAGCTTTGTTGTTCTCTGGACAATTCAAGGACGCTATTCAGGCATTATTGGAATGGCTCAGCAAATCTGAGAAGCAGCTGGCAAATACTGGACCCCTTCACGGCGATCTTGACACCGTGATGAATTTGGTTGAACAACATAAGACCTTTGAAAAAGATCTCGAATCCAGAGCCTCTCAGATGGAGTCTGTGATGAAAACAGGTCGGGAACTTCTTGGTAAATCGCCACCTGATGATGCCTCTGCTATTGGATCGCAGCTTGCTGAATTGAATAATCTTTGGGACACCGTGACTAGACTATCCTCTGACAAGACTGAACGACTCGAAGAAGCCCTCAAAGAAGCTGAACGTCTGCATAAGGCAGTTCACGTGCTTCTGGAGTGGCTAAGCGACGCTGAGATGAAACTAAGATTCGCTGGACAGTTACCGGAAGATGAACAGGAGAGCAGAAATCAGCTGATGGAGCACGAAAAGTTCTTACGTGAATTACGCACTAAGGAAGTCGAGAAAGATCAGACCTTAGAATTGGCTCACACGATTCTTGCGAAGGCACACCCTGATGGAGCTCTAGTTATCAAACATTGGATCACGATCATTCAATCGAGATGGGAGGAGGTTGCCACCTGGGCGCAGCAGAGGAATCAAAGACTGGAAAATCATATGCAAGGACTTCAGGTAAAAGGAGGCAGTCTTTACTGCCTTTTAGAAACATTGATTTCTCGACACACGTGAACTTTGTGAGCTTTATTTATCAATCTTGTCACCTTTTAGGATCTTGATAACCTCCTGGAGGAGTTGTTGTCGTGGTTAGAAGGATTGGAGAACACTCTGAACGCCCTAGAGGCTGAACCACTGCCAGATGACAAAGCTACGCTGGAAATGCTGATCGCGGACCACAGAGAATTTATGGAGAACACCAGTCGCAGACAGAACGAAGTCGATCGCGTTTGCAAAGCCAGACAGATCAAACCCGTAAAGGACACGAAGAAGATATCGAAGGCTAAGTCGCCTGCACCAACGTACGTTCACATTCCTTCTTCCTTTTCTTTTCTTGGTCTCTGTCTTTTTAGCAAGTTCAAACATCAAGATCGCCAAGGATCGCGCTCGTCGAAAATCATCGTTCGTTCGAGGTAGACGAAGTGAAAGATACTCGCCTATCTGCTTCTCGATATTCATTTGAACAACTAAACCGTACTCTCTCTTTTTCGTTCGTTTTCGTTTGCGTACGCTTTGTCGTTTGGAAATTACACTTGCCCGTGCATGTGTTGCGTTTTGTATTCTTGTCCAAGTTATACTCTTTTTTTTATCTTTTTTTTTTTTCTTCTGTGTGCGTTTCGAATAACGATTTCAAATAACGATCAAGAACGGACGTCTACGAGGACAGCTGGAACCGTCAGAAAGGTGCGTTCACGAGTAAAACGGGTTGTCGAAGTCTAATCGGTTCGTTGAATAGTAGCAGCATGGTATGTGATAGAACGTATCTTTGAATCCGAGGAAACTAGTACGAACACTCGAAGCGCATCCATGGCGTACATTCTTTAAACACGGGGAATAGGCCACTGTATTTATAAACGCAATTGTCGAGTTAACGTTATGTTTCTTTATTTCGTTGTTTAAATTGCTCCAAATAATGTTCCACGTGGCCTATTCCCCTCTTCTTTCTCTTTTCTTCCCGTTTGCTCGTCTCGTAAGGAAACTAGAGGATCGATCGGTTCACGAAACCGAGAGTTCTGCCACGCGAGTATTTGATAGAGAAGTGTCGAGTGATGTGACGCATGTTCCTGTTTAGCCGAGCCAGCCCAGGCCGTGAGAGAACACCCGATTCATTGCCGCACATCGGCCCACGGTTCCCACCTAAAGGAAGGTTCGTCACGCCCAGCCTTACTTCGATTCTTTCTAATCGTCCGAACATTGCTTTTGCCCCCTAACACATTTTCCCATTTATCTCTTCGTTTCTTTGCAGCTTTATCGGTCAAATCGATTCTCTTCTCGATGAACGAGTCCTCCCTCGTTTATTCTTCTATCTGCTCCTCTTTTTCTTTCGAATCTCTGCTCATTTCTCTTCTTGCTACTGTTAAGTTCCGAGGAATTATTTATGGTGGTTTATAAAGGTCGATTTTGGATGATTTATTTTATTATTCATAAAGTTCATTTGCTTCTCACGCTTTATTTGTGTAATTCTCCACGACGAGGAGCAGCGAGGGTGCTGATGCGATTTTGTGTCCGTCTATAGCAAAGGCGCCGAGCCGGAGTTCCGTAGCCCGAGGGTAAAACTCCTGTGGGACAGGTGGAGACATGTCTGGATGTTGGCATGGGAACGTCAACGTCGCCTGCAGGATAAGTATAATTACATTCAGGAATTGGACCGTGTTGCGAACTTCAGCTGGGAGGATTGGCGTAAGAGGGTAAGCATGCTCAATAATTGCAGTTAATTTATGTTTCTTTTATTCATCTTTCGTCAGAATTAATCGGTATTATCCCATCACCAGTTCCTGAAGTTCATGAACCACAAGAAATCTAGGCTGACGGATCTCTTCAGGAAGATGGACAAGAACAACGACGGCTTGATCCCTCGCGAGGACTTCATTCAAGGAATCATGAACACCAGTGCGTGCCTTTCTATCATCTTGCTAGATTTGTAAACAAACTTCAAGAATTTGAATGTCATAAATTTTATTTACAGAATTCGAGACATCACGATTGGAAATGGGAGCAGTCGCAGACTTGTTCGACCGCCATGGCGAAGGACTGATAGACTGGAAGGAGTTCATCGCAGCTTTGAGACCAGACTGGGAGGAACGTAGGACGTACAATGACACTGACAAGATCCACGACGAAGTGAAACGATTGGTCATGCTCTGTACTTGTCGCCAGAAATTCCGTGTGTTCCAAGTTGGCGAAGGGAAATACAGGGTACATACTTCACGATTTACGTACATCTCAGAGTTATGGTGACTCTGCTGTCCACGAAATTTGAATTGCAAAATTTGCCTGCTTTCCAGTTTGGCGACAGTCAAAAATTACGATTAGTACGAATTCTGCGATCGACCGTGATGGTACGAGTCGGTGGCGGATGGGTAGCCTTGGACGAATTTCTATTAAAAAATGATCCTTGCCGCGGTGAGTGTTTCTCCCATTTACTCTGTCTATTTCTCTTTTTCTCTACTCCGTTACCGCCGAATTATACCGTCGGAATCGATGAGTTCGGGTTTAGTCCAATTTTGAATGACTTTTTTTTGCTATAACAACGAGTCTTTACAAACAGAACTTTCAAACTTTCCTTCGACCGTTCCGTTTCGTCCCTGTTTGCCTTTGAACGCGACATAGATAGAACGGTTCTTGATCAAAAACGAAATTTCACCGTTTCCCAGACCCCTTGTCCCCATCCAAAGAGGCAGCTAAACGCGTTTATGTTATTTTTATCGACTAGAGACGTGTGATATTGAATTGATTGTCTTTTGTTTGTTTGGGATACGTTGACTAACGTTGTATGCTTCTTACCTTCAGTTTTATTGTTTGCGTTTCTTGTACTCCCACGGAACTAAACTCGTAAAACTTGAAGCAAAAGAGAAAAAGAATCGAACTCAGTCGCTTTCCGCTGCCTCGAGAATAAATACTTCTTCGTGTACGGTATTCGTTGACAAAAGTAAGAAGAATCGCGTAACAGTTGTGCCCGAAAAAGATTTCATTCATCAAATTGTCTCACTAACGAACCCTCATCGACTCTTCCCGCGCGATCATTCATTTCTCTTCATTGTGTCGCATTTCTTTTTTTATGCTATGTATTCACCTACATTTAGTATACGTGTACGATCTCAGCTCCTGAGGTACAAAGTGTGAGCGTGACTAATCATTAACCGACTCTAGACGAGTTTTTTAACACCGTATACATGAGCAGAAGAAGAAAGCGTGTGCTCGTTACTTGCGACCTCCGTCTCGCGTAACATCTATACCTGTATACTCGCTAGGTTTTCATTTCAGCTTGAACACTAACCACCACGAACGAATCTTCGTTCCACGAATTACTTTAACCTTTAGTTTTCTCTCCGTTTTTATCGTTCAAATTTTTGCTGGTTAGCCGTTCTGTTGTATTATGTTTTCTGCAAAAACAAGTTCGTGGAACACGATCGTTCGGTTGACTTACCATAGAGATCATAGTGTATCTTGGTACTTTAGGAGACTCGTATCGCTTGTCATTAGTACGTTACTAACGTCAACCGAATCATCCTCTGCCAATGTCTCTCACTCTCTTTCTCTCTCTCTCCCTCTTACCCTTCAATCAACAAAGTAACAATGTTCCATCTTGTTCCATTATCGAAACATCTCATTTTTTACGCACAATTTTGTCGACGTATCTTTTCGACATTGCGTGTACATTTTTAATTACGCATCGAGTTTATTCGATATTGCATGCCTTCATCCACTTTACATGAAAAAGAAGAAAAAAAAAAAGAAAAAATAAAATAAAATAGAAAACGGACCAACTAAACTCCTCAAATCGTAATTAACTCGTCAAGTTTTTCTAATGCCGATACCGGACCCTAACAAACCGGAACAACATGAGGGTTGGTGTCCGCTCGGTGAGAATCTTTTTATATGGGAATAATTGCAATTCGTGGTCCGTACGTTGTTTCTCTCCTTCATGTTCTTTATCTTTAGAAGAGAAGCTCCATTTTTGTCACTTTTTTTTCCAATTCGCTGAGAAACAGTATGGTAAATATTCACAGAGATTATTCCGCGTTCGTACTGACCACGAAATGAACGTTTTGGTCTATCCTGCATGGTACGTGTCTTGTTCGTGTACATACGTTTGCTTCCTCTCGCAACGAGTTCGAGTCTTGTTGTGTACTTTAGCTCGTTTCCGCGACTGTTTGTCGTATAGAAATTGTCGTGTGTGTGTGCAAAGTGGCATGCAAGACGATGTTCTGATTTCAAACCGTTCTAACAGTGGGTCTTAAATCGCATCCGTGTAGATCTCGCGTTTACCTCAGAATTAGTACCTTTCTCGATCATTTCTCCCCATCATTATTACACGACGGAACGTTGAAATCCGTTTATTGGACACCGTGTCCAATATTTTTAATTTTCTGCCATTTTTTCTCGTGTCGACAAGGAATCCCGTGTGTATCGAAACGTCTCGTTTATCCCTCACTTGGGCGTCGTCGTCGAAAGTCAACGCGTCTTGTTCCTATTTACTCGGGGTCTTTGATTAGGTTTCCGTGGCAGATAAATAAAGGAACTCGTCTTTGACGATTTGCGAGTGCTTTGAAATTAAGCAGACGGTTGACATTCGAGGTCGACGCGATTCGCATGCCGTCCCCACGTCGTTCGAATATTTTTCTCTCTTCAACAGCGTAATTAACGGGGAACCGTGATTAGATCAGCGTCAAATCAAAGCGGTTAACGCGTGAAACTTTACGATATCGATCGCAATCGACACGATTGTTCGTCCAGATTTTACCCTTAATTATCATTCAAACCCCTCGACTATCGTCGGACAAATATTCTATAATACACTGTACTTTTATTTCTTTTTTGTTCCACCGTACACTCGCACATGAACATACCGCGTGCGCCGCTATCATCGCCTCTCAACTATTACTACTACTGCTACTATCGCTACTTACTCTATTTACCCTGGCTATTACCGCTACGACAACCTAATACGTTCTCTACTAATCTTTATCTCTACTCCAACTTTCTCTCTGCACGACACCACAAACACCTCTCTACGATACAACTCGACTATAAATCGGCTCTTTGATCTATCGCTGTTGTTAACGCGCATGATTATTCGATAACGCCGCTGTAACTGTGCCCCTACCTGCGTATATCTGATCGCTTCACGTACTCTTGTATATCTTTGATCGCTCTGATTTGTACTATGTATTTCCTCTACTATTTCTCGGCTACCCGTTAATTATCCGCTCTCTGTCTCTCTCTCTCTATATATATATCGTTACCTGTCTCTGCCCTACTTCTCTCTGTCTCTTTCTCTGTTTCTCTCTCTATTTATCTCTCTGTCTATGTAAAAAAAAAACTACTCTTTGTACTTTGGCCCCGCGCCCCCTTTTCGACACCCTGCGATACATGTCCTGTAACGCCTTCCTTCTAACTTGCGTGCACGCAACACACTGTAGCCAAGGGAAGAACGAATATCGAGCTGCGAGAGCAATTCATATTGGCGGACGGCGTCAGCCAGACTATGACTGCGTTCAGATCGAAGCCGAGCCCGACCTCGACGCTGCAGCGTACGCAAATCTCATCCGCGAATGCCGGACCCATCACCAAGGTAACGTGTGTGTGTCACCATTCTCTCGTTCCCTCGGTGGATCTTCTAGATCGCGATTAACGAGCTTCCAAGCTGAGTCGTCACTCGTGAATCTACTCTCGGTTCGACTCTCAGCTTGAGGAATCTCGGGAATCGTGATCCAGGATCGATCCGGGAACCTTAAGGCCTCATTCGCGTAGGTATGCGAGAGCCACCGATACACGCGTGTCGAGGCAACGAATTTTTATCTTAATTCCAATGGATGGATAGTCTTATTATCCACGCTAGTTACACCTTTGCTAATTGCGTCGGCATTCGTGCACTCGAATCCGTAGTACCTGCGAGAACGAGGCCTAATACTCGTATATCTCTTTCTCTCCATCGAGTCGCGTGCTCGAGTCACCCCATGGAGGGTGATTTGCGTAAATATATGCAAACTGGACCGCTGGATCGTTCGTTGATCCGTTCAGCCGCCTGAAAGCCGATCGATGCTCCACGAGGAATGACGTTGTCGGAGTTTCCTTGGTTCGATATCGATCGCAACGATCGCACGCATCGTAGATCCTCCCTGTCGTCTCTCTGTCTCTTGACTTGTCTTGGCTTTGCCGGTCCTCTTTCTGTCTGGTCTTTTGCCTAGCTCGTTCAAACGACGATTCCATTTTCACTTAGGTAAGTACCAAGCAACCTGACCAAGGAAATCAGGGACTATTTTTTCTCCAATCCTCTGGACTTATTTTTTTATCCTCGCATGTTAGCATGCCAGCTTTCGAAACGGTAGCAATCGTCGCACATAGAGCTACCTTAGCCCAGCCACGCACCTCGAGGTAGTCGCTTTCAGTCATCCCTGTCCCTCATTCGGCTCCACTCCGAGCTCCCTTTCGGTTTTCAGCCCACGAAGTCCCCAACATGTCCCGGCCCTAGCCACGCTGATGCGCCTTCGAAATCGGGATTCAACGGATCGTGCCGTGAATCGAAACAGTCCTTGGCGCTTCATTCCGCCGAGGGAATACAGAGTACCTCACCTCAGGAGATGCGATTTCACGAGATTCTATTTCTTTGTTTTTCTTTTTTTTTTTTCTTCTTTTTTATTCTACAGTTTCTTTCCTCACTGTCTCTATCTCTGTTGAGAGTCTGTACGTTGTGCCCGACGTCGTCGTTGATTCGGGCGGCGTGCCCTGCGTCGCCGTAGTCTCCTCGACATCCGAGTGACCTGTTCACACGACGAAACGATTACAGAGTTTTTGATCGACAGACACGTTAGAGATATTTAAATGAAATTGCTAAAGAAAGTTTCAAGAGTTCGTAAAAGGATCGATCGGAAGCTCGAGTGTTCGTTCGATCGACGGACAAACGTGAGAAGACGGTGCTTCCGCCACATACGACCGGAGTATTCCTAAACTTTTCGTTTATGGTGTAGCGGAGGAGTTTATGAACCAGCTGACGCCGATTTTTGAGAGTTTGAGGCAAAAGGAGGATCTCCCGTGCTCGTATCCCCTCCACATGCACGCCCCCTCTTATCATTGGGTAAATAAGAAAACTCTGTCTACTCTTTTAATTTCTGCTGTCGATGGTGTGTGACACACATTGTATTACCCGATACAATTGATTAACAGTCTTATTTATTTCTATTGTATTCCTCATTGTTTCTGTTTTCTGTTTTTTTCTTTTTTTTTCCTTTTTTGTGCCTTTCTTTATTTTTTTGGGTGATAGTGATTTGTCTCCCTCGAGTGCGCTTATCACGTTCCCCGATATCGTATGACGACCGATTGGAACGTCTCGTTGTTCACGATCTCAACGCCCGGCAATATCGTACCGATCTCGCGATCCCAATACCAATTCCGGATCTCAATTTTTTTTTATTCTTACATTCGTTTCTTTTTTCTTTTTCTTTTTTTTTTTCTCTATTATTTGCGCTGCTGCTGTCGCTGCCGCTGCCCTCAGCATTCCCGCAATATCGTGCGTTCGATTCTCGTGACGATACGCGCGTACGTAAATGCGACGAAATATCCACTTCGACTCATGGCATCGTAGCTTTAACGAGGATCATCTGTGCATGCGGTAGAACTGGTAGTTTAGCTCGACGACCGTGCTCTTCACGGTTTCTAGGTACGTCGATTCGCGGGAAGATACTCGAAAGAGCAGCGCATGTATCTCGAGTCTCACTGAACGCGTAAAACGCATTTCGTTTTTAGTTCCGCAGTAGCTGTCGGGGTTTTACTCTCTCTCTCTCTCTCTCTCTCTCTCTCTTTCTGTCTTTCGTTTCCACGTTCGTCAGCCTGATTTGCCGTGACTGATTTCTCAAATTGGATGCCTCTGAACGATCTCCCCTCCCTCATAGGACGAACCGGGAACATTTCCTGCTCGTCCTGGACGATCAGTATCCTCGACATTTCTCACAGAAATGTAAAGAGTCCAAAGAAATTCGTTCGTATGGAGATCTTTTACGACACCCTGTAAGATTGGACGTCGAGGGTGCTGAACGTTGCAGAACGAAATTTTCACGCGAGACGCGGTTCGCGGATACGGTGAACTACTGTATCGATATGTGCATAACGATCTCCTGTATTGCTGTATTGGTGCGTGCATAGTGGCGTTGATCGGAGATACTTCGAATCACCATAAGCTACTCTATCTGTCCCAACTTCCTCTGGTAAGTTTGCATGGATCTCTTTTTCGTTAGACGTAAAAGTCGCTCTCTATCTCTGTCGAGCTACCACGGTGGTCTTTTTTTTCACTGGTCTCTTTTTTTTGTTTTTTCTATTCTTCTTCCTTCGATCGATCGATCGGTTTCTAGTTCGCAACGGTGGCGTTGAAAGGTTGTAAACGAACGACCGAGCAGCACCGCGAAAAGAAACGACCAAGTTTCTACGCGATATCGTCGATATAGAATCACGTGGCAGAAGGAAATTTGTAGTTATTGAAAAAGTAAAAGAATTTTCTTTAATCAAATTTTGTTAGCGCTTGCAGCCTGATATTGCTTCCTTCTGCCGCGAGATTCGACACGTATCGCTTCAACTAACAGCATCGACGCGTCGCACTCGCGCGTCGACCGGTTCAAACAATTCTCGCTGTTTGTCTATCTGTTTGTTTGTCTCTCTGTTTCTACCGCGTACTTGCCTCCTCTGGTAGAACGCATCTTTCTGTACCGTTTCCCGTCCGTGTTCATTTACCCGAGCTGAGCTTTCTGTCGCGTAGGTGAGGGAACGCAGCGCGCGAAGTGTTCCTATGGGACAATCGCGAGCATCGCGCTCCTCGCTGAGCGCTGGCACGCCGGACAGCCTCAGCGACAACGAGAGTTCCTTCAAGATTGGCTCCGCCAGGAAGACGAGTACTCCTTACAGAAGCACTATGACACCAGGTAAAAATATCTACGAAAATCATATTTTTATACATTTCTTACTTACTTCTTTTGGGAAACAATCCGTATTAGAATCCTAAATGTTTGAACGTTGGGTAATCGACTAACGTGAATTTTATTGCAGGTGGTAGTCGACCATCGAGTAGACCAACTTCGAGACCGACATCTAGACCAACCAGCAGACCTGGGAGTAGACCCGCCTCCAGACAAGGAAGCAAACCACCGAGTCGCTATGGCTCCACGCAGTCGTTAGATAGCACTGGTAGGGATTGGTGAAAAATCAGTAATAGAATAAATTACGTGAAATATTTATAACCTTCTCTTACACTTTCATCGCTTCCAGACGATTCGACCAATTTGAGCCGTATTCCACGCAGAACAGCGGTGAGCACGACGGGAAATACTCCCACCTCCAGCAGGCATAATAGCGTTTCAGGAAAGCGACTGGGAACGCCTGTGAACGGATCAAGTTCCCGACCCCGAACACCTACAGGCCTGGTTAGTCCTGCCAGTGGTGTTCCAGCGAGGTTCGTACCAATATCTCCTGTCTTCCCCGTGTGTTCATCTGAAAAAAAAAACATAAAAATTACCTGCGAACAACTAACTCGCATCTTGTCGAATCTAGATGATTTTGTCGCATCGTCAGTTCGTGGTATAGATATTAACGACGATCGTATGTATCGTAATCTTGGAATGATGTTGATCGACGTGTCGTGTGCAGGATACGATGTCCATTCTCCCGGCATTTTGATCACCCTTATCGTTTTGTTTTTCTTTATTTTGTTTCCTTTCCTTTTTTTTTTTTTCTTTTTTTTCCGTTGTCTTCTTATCGCCCATTCCTCGTCGAAGGAAATTCGCCAGGCAATCTAGAAAAAGAAAAACGCGATATTAGTACCATGCCTATTAACCATTCGGTTCTCACGTGTCAGTTAACGACGATTAACATAAATTTGGTTAATAACATTTTTTTAGGTTTGGCACAATCCATAGAGCTTCGAGCATTCCAACCCTGACTGGTGTCGGCACACCGATCAGGTAAACTAAATTAACGATTATCGAATCGACAATCAAAATTGGCTATTGGCTTTAGCTTCATCTATCACGTGGTACATAACGCTACTGTCATGGTGGATCGTTTATTTACGGTGCAATATGCCTCGAATCATCTAACCTCTCTTCCAAATTCATTTCTCTATCATACAATCAATGCTCGCGGCAGTGGTGGAGGTGATTTCATTATTTTTGTTTTATGTTGGAGTTTTCGGTTCCCTCAGTTTAATTGCTCGAGTTTTCGTTCGCGGTTTATTAAAGGGAAAAGAAAAATATTGACACCACTCGAAAATGCTGAAAGAGACGCGCAGTAGGTATTCGTGTGACAGTTGATTAAACTGATTAATTGGATGGTGATGGTTTAGCCGCTCAAGGATTCCCGTGTATGTGGGCACGGATATAAAATCCCCACAATCAACGACCAGCAATATTTCCACTCATTCTACGCAAAGCAACCACTCGACTGTTTCTACCGATTCTACCGGGTATGGCCGAACTCTTCTTTCCCGCTCTTATTAACACAAACTGTCTCGTCTTTTTATTTCTCTGTGCACTGTGTGTCATTTGCATGTACACTCGAGTATCATATTTTCGTTCTGTCCTTTGTTTAAGATTTGTTATTTTACGTTGCTATTATTTTCATTAGAAACGAGCTTTACGGTAACAATCGCATTGCTTCCCAATGAATGCACTCGTTCAACGAAAAGATCCGTATTTGACGATGAGCGATTGCGTATTGGTGAAAGTTACGTAGCTTCGATCGCAAACGTGCAAATTTCGATACGTTTGCCTTCGTTGTTCGTGCAATTAGCGCCAGGTTTGGTGATGCAGCTTCGCCTCATTAACGGCCATGTTTAACCGTGCACCGCTTCTGATCTATTTAATAATCCAGTATCGTATTTGTTTTCTAACACCATAGGAGCAGCTCGATGTATACAAATTCAGCAACTAACACTTCGTCGGCCGTTAAACAAGCTAGGTAATCATCGTTTCGGTTTTACTCGGTTTATACGTACTTTGGTTTGTCGCTTGTGTCGTTGTAATCACGCGACCGTGCCAAAAGAAAGCCGGACGGGCATAGCCAGTTTCAACACGCACCCGATACGACCAGGCTGCGTACTTTTCGTTCACGAGATCGATCGTTTCAAACGATTTCGATTATCGAACTGATCGTGTTCGATGCCAACCGTAAGAATCCACGTATAACGCGCGTTGCTGATTTTCTATAGAACAAGGACACCATCCAGCGGATCGAGCACACCACTGCCGCCATCTCTGAAGCTATCCAGGAAACCTTCAGGCGCCTCGGACACGTCCGTATCTACGACACCGGCCAGCCAGCGAAAAGGCAAACCTACACCGATCGATCAACGAGCGCCATTCCGATTGTAGTCACCGAACGTGTCATCGTAGTCACTGAAAGGCCAAACACTTCTCGAAACCGTGACCGTCGGCGATCAAATCGACGACCCGTCGACACTTAGGATATTCTAATATATAATAACGATTCAAGCACGGGGCCGCCATCCGAGAGAGTTGCCCATGTCGTTGCTAGCTTTCCCGCTGCTTCGGATAATTAATGCGATTGTTCGTTTCATGGCTAGTAATGGTCGTTGCATCGAGGCTGCTTCTCTCGGGGTCGACCGAATCGAGTGAAAGAGCTTAACACTATCGAAGTATTTTGTAAAAAGAAAAAAAAAAAAAAAAATGAAATGCATAGAAGCGCGAGGAGCTGATAAATGGACGCAATGGCAAAGCGGTCCAAAGAGAAAAATTATCGCGGAAGTGAACGTCGATTGTGTACGTAAAGAGGTCGCTGCGTATGATTCAGACGTTTGTTCCGCGGCCGAACGTATCGATTAACTCTTTCGTAATAAGTTTTCTTTACCGAAAAATAGCGATAACGGTTATTATTAATGTAATTGTAATTTTACGTTATCTATAGGACTAGGTTTTTACCGGTCGTAACACACGAGTAACGTTTCATGTCCGAGGAGAAAACATTCGTCGCCGTGGTGTATGCGTATTTACGAATCACGGAATTCGACGATACGGCGTACGCCTGATCCCGTGTCGCTGACTTTATTAATTCGGTCAATCTTTTCGTTGTTTCGTCTTCTTTTTTTCGGTCATCGTGTTTTTATTTCTTTTTTTAATTATTTTTCTCTGTCTCTCGTTTACTGATGGAGAAAGGGCCCTACGGGAAGAGCAAACGAAACTGAAATGAAATCAAGAAGAAATAGACGCGATGTATGTACATATTGCTCGAATCTCTGGGTCGGTGTCGCACCGGGAACCACTCCGCGAATAAGACAATTTCCTAAAGAAAAAGACACAAATTACGCTACACGCAACGATTGCCTTAGGTCTATCGCCGTAAACCGCTTCTGCGCGAATCGTACCTGCCTACCGAAGTGCACCGACGCACGGATGAACCGAAAGGGCCCTTGGAAGTGTCGGCCAAGCGAACGGAGAACGCGTTTAATGTGAAAATCATAGCCGCTTCGTCCAAGAAAAACAAAAAGAAAAAAAAAAAAAACGGCAGAAACCCGTTTATACTTGTCGGGCTTTATAAATGATGTATATCTATTTTGCGAAAGGCATTTCCGAGCGTTTTTCCCCTCTTTTTCTTCCCCTTTTTTTACGTTTTAGGATGCGATAATTAACGCGCGAGATAGCACGATTCGTACGATGATGCGATTAATCTATTAACTATTCTTAAATGTTAATCTCTGTTTTCGCTTTACTTGAAGGTTCTGTATCGTCGCTACTAATTGCAGTGGAAAAAAAATATACGCAAACGCACACGCATTTGACACCAAAAAAAAAAAGAAGATCAGAAAGTGAGAAAAATGATGAAACCTACACACTGAAACATCCTGTCCATTCGAACTAGATTCCTATAGAAAGAAAGGGGAACCTAGAAGCCATATAAAAAGTATCGTTTATTATAATAATTCGAATTCTTCATTCGCGGAACAAGTTGTATTTACAAATTAATACGCAAACTTAACAACAAATCTATATACAATAGTAACGGATTCATATAAACGAACTTATCTACGCGATGATAATCAATATCGCTTGATTTAGGTTTAACAAAATTAGTGCCGTAAAGTGTAGGACGGACCGAACGGAACGGACGATCTATCCAAAGAACTGCCTTCATTCGTGACAGCCAGACTATCCTCGCTCGAAGACTGCTCTATTCGTTCGACTCGTTATAAGACGTATAGATCAACGACTAAATTTACTTTCGTGAGAGTTTCTGAAGCCGGGCTTTCAATCCTGTAGCGCTTAGTTTTAGCTTTTCCACCTTGTTCTTATTTCCAAATTTCTTTCTCATCTCCTCCATTCTTTCTTTTCGTATTCGTTGTTGCTCCTTCTTCCAGATATCCTACGAAACCCACTATATAAATATCAGGAAATTCGGGCGAATAAAATATGATGAATGATGTACTTTGAAGTCCTGACAGAAGCCGAGCCAGAGGATAAAGAACGCGTTCGGATCAGCCGCGTCTAGGTTCGTTCCTTTGGGCGTATACTGGTAGAATTGCATCACAGCCTTGAATTTATTTTTCGCTTCGACCATAGCCTCCTGCTCGTTCGCTATTTCCGTTGCCGCTTCGCGGAAAAACGAGTTCATTTTCTCTTCGAACGGACCGGACGATTCGGGATCTGCTTCCACGACGATATTGCACTTTTCGGTGCAAACTACGATATAAAAGGTAAAAAGCGTATTACGTGAACGTGGGATGTAAGAAAAGAAGAAAAACTTACACCTCTGACAGATATTTACCCTGAAGCTCTTTCTTCAATCTCTCCAACTCGCCCGAGATATATTCAAAATTAATCGTCGATGCCGCCTCCATATCTGCCGGTTCCGGAACCGGTAAGGGCAAAGGTTCTTCGAAGTTGTGATCCTTCTCTTGAGCTAATCTTGCCCTAACGACGTAGTGGAGCAAAGTAATACCAGGTACATTCGACTTCACGTCCTTTAACTTTCCTAAAATCTCCAGACCGAACCCATCAGCCTGACCTCGCGTCCTGTTCCCGCCATTCATGTAGTTACCGAGCGTGAGGATCAACGCCATCACTTTCTTCAGAGAACTGGAGTTTCGTAAAAAATCGCAAGTGCTTCGTAAATTAGTTAATTTCGATGAAACAGTTGAGATCGCGTCTTGGAATTCAGCTTGAAACATTAGGCACGCTATCCTCTCCGAGAAATGATTTATACTGGAGAGTTTCTTGAGGAAAATTTCTGGTCGATCCAAAGGAACATCTGGATTACTTTCCTCAAAAAGCTTTATATCTTCCAGTTCCTTTTGAGTTGGCCTCTGTGAAGAATCACAGTTCGCATAATTTATTCCATAAAATCCAAAATGACAAACGAAATTTCGCCTGCAATATCTAAATACCTACGATTTCGTATATCTGTTGCAATGCCTCCAGATTAACAACGCTGGTATCCAAACTGTAAACCGCATTCTCAACTTCGCAGAAGTCTACATGCAAACTCTTCTCTAGAATACCTACGGTCCTGGATCGTTTCGAGTCGAGGATTTTGGCTGGCTGCATTTTAGACGGTTTCAAAGCTTCGTCCGCTTTTTTGACCGGTTTTCTGGCGGTCACCTGACGGGAGAACAGACCGGCGAACTCTTTCATGTCCAGATTTTTCTCTTCCTCTAGCTCCAACCATAGTGGAATCTATAAAGGTAACACGCGGCAACCTCGTACTTCTTCGTCTCCTTTCTATGTCGAAATTACCTGTGCGGGAGAGTCTGCAGCGTCGACGGAACCACGTTCTGTTGCTACTGCTGGCACCAAAATCCTGGTCCAATACAGCGGTTTCATAGGAACATCGGGGCAGAGCGCCTCCTTTCTCATACCTAAAGGAGGAAGATCGTTCTGATCATCGCGAAATCGCCAGTATGTCGCGCAGGCAAGTCCTGTCCTGTTACTCACACGCTCTGCTAGCTGGGTTCCAACCTCCGATTGGAGGTGCAGGTAAAGGACAAGGTCCCGGTGTTGGTCCATGGCTTCCTCCTGATAGAGCACCTGGCGGAGGCGGGGGTGGAGGAGGACCTCCAGGTATACCCATAGACGGTGGTGGCGGTGGAGGTGGTGGTCCGCCGAGAGTGCCACCCATGGACGGTGGTGGAGGCGGAGGTGGCGGTACGCCGATCAAAGGCGTGGGTGGCGGCGGTGGAGGTGGCGGAGCTGACGGTCCTCCGGTTAACACGCCGATCGAAGGTGTCGGAGGAGGAGGTGGCGGAGGTGGAGGAGGAGGAATCGAAGAACCTCCGTGTAATGCGCTGATGGAAGACGTGGATAAAAGTGGAGGTTGAGGTGGAGGCGGCGGAGGCGGCGGAGGTATGGAGTTATACAGAGATGCTTGTGATTGTAGCGGAGGCGGAGGTGGCGGTGGTGGCGGCGGCGGTGGTGGTATAGAATCCGCGTGTCTTCCAATCGACGGTGCAGGGGACGGAGGTGGCGGTGGTGGAGGAGGTGCAGGTGGTGCTACTTGTAACTCTCCTGTCATCGGCTGTAAAATTGGAGGTGGTAATGGAGGAGGTGGGGGTGGTGGTGGCACAGGTGGTAACGAAGTTATACTTCGTTGTGACGAAAACGATTGCGTAGGGGTGGGACATGCTGGTAGCGGCGGCGGTGGTGGTATGGAAAACGATGGCTGAGAGACGGCGGCCGTATTGTTTAGAGAACGATAGTCTAGAAAAGGCGAGGGTGGTGGAGGAGGTGGAGGAGGTGGTGGGGGTGGCGCACTCGAGAACGCAGGTGGGGAAGAAACTAGTTGTGGCAGTGGTGCGACAGGCGAAGTTAGGGTCAATGATAATCGACTAACTCGAGCCTGTGTCGCGTCGTTTCCAACACCTTTTGCGTCCTTCGGACCACTTGCAGCTGATGTCGTGGAAGTGGCGCTTGAAGACTGCTCTTGAGAGGTCGCATCCTGAACGATGTGCCTCTCAAGAGGTGAACAGAATGTTCCAGAACTTCTCCCTTTGGGGAAGTCTTCGGTACTTCCTTCCGGAAGAACTGCCGTGGGAGATGTTTGCGTAGATTTACCTTGAGTACTTCTGTCCACATTTTTCGCGAGTTCTCGAAGTCGTTCGAGTTCCCGTCTCAACGATTCCTTCTCCGAATCTCGTCGGTCTTTCAAGGAAACTTCTTCGGAAGTTAAACTAGCAGATATAGACGGCGTGTCTTTGCACTGAGCCTGATCTTCCTGAAACAAGTTACACGTTCGTTTACTGCGTTCGTGGGAACACGGTGTCTGACAATCCGAGAATACGAATAGACGTCTTACTGCGAACTCCTTGTTCCGAGCAACGCTTTCGATGGTAATCGATCCGATAATGCCATCCGACACGAACTTGGAGTAAATTCTGGACGCGAATTGTTCGACTTCGGTTTCCGTGAGTATCGACTTTAACTGCTCCGGTAGTGCCGAGATCAACGTACCGACGATCCGACGTTCTGAAAGATTAAAAGATCTTTAAATAACTTTCCCCGCTCTCTATTCGTTTCCCCATTCAATTCCGTGCAATCTCACCCGATCGTTCGTTTCGAAATCTAGCAAAACTCGAGGAAACGAGACAAACATCGAACCTGTGCAATCCTCACTGATCCAGTATTTAATGAATACTTCATTTCTGGCTTCCACGTTGTTCCCGCCTACGTCCGGCATTGGCTGTTCTTATCTGCACGTGACCGATCCCCGACTTTTCACGATTGCAAGATCAAGACATAACCGATTTCCACGAAAACTCGACGGAGACTCACAGTATTCGCGTTGCCGTTGTGCGTCGTCGTCTTTTGTCCCCGATTCTCACAATTATTCGGTAAAACGTCTCGCAGTATAATTAAACGTTGACCGCCTCTTTAACCTCTGACAGCGTCGAGATAATCGCCAATCGTGCAGTTAAACAATCTCCCTTTAATCGAAACATGCTCCATTCCGTTGAAACGACCTTGAAAACGCCACCTCGATAACTCGTGCTTCCAATATCATATCGAATAACCAAGAAAGAATTTTTTACGATGCTATGACGATACCATTGCACGACGATAGGACGCGTACGACTTCGGAAACACAAGCGCGAACGTGGCGAAATCCCGCCTCTTTGATAAAACATTATCGCGCCCCTTATCGAAATGGGAAATCTATTAGTCTCGACTGTGTATCATCGCGAGCAATTCGCAGAGCGTCTCTGCAAACAAACTTCTCAAACAACTCGTTTCCTAGCTGTTGAATAGAGGGATACAGAGCGTTTCAAAATATGCGACACGATTCTTACTTTAAGCAAATACGGTTATCTTCTCGTCGCCGATGCATCGTGATTTCCGTTAGATTCGCGCAAAGGAAGATCTACGGAGGGGGAAAGAGGCGAAATAATTACGTTCGACGAACGTGCCGCATGCTTTGAAACACCCTGTACCTCGTTTCTCATTCTCGTATTGGGGTCACCAGCGAGAAGAGATACGGTGTACGCTCACCGAAAAGAGGGGACATGGAAGACCGTTCGAGTTCATGATTCTTAGAGAGCGTCG